>NW_028230440.1:1579417-1767750 GCF_043228905.1 Azolla caroliniana | reverse complement strand
AGGCTTTTGAGAATGCCAAACCATGTTATTGATGAAAATGATGAAGTTCACGAGGATATTATTGATGACCTTGAAGATATGGATGATGAAGATGATAGTGCACACTGCATAGACTCTTAAATCTAGAAGTGTTACTTAGAAGTTAGAAGTTTAAATTAGAATATAATGGTTCATAAACTCTCCCCTGTTATAGTCTCTCTAGATTTTGTGGATATTTTTATGTGAAACTAAAAAGGGGGCTTGATCCTGATCATATTTCTATTAATGCGTGATTGTTCTAATTAATTTTTTTATGTAAATTTATTTTGCAAGTTGAATGGTTTTATACATAATATTCTTGGGGCCATTTATTATTCTCAAATATCACGCATGGCGAATATCACGAATATCATGTATGTACCAATCTATGTTCACGATATATGTTCTTATGATGCTAATATTAGTGTTAGGCACTCTAGTAAATGTTTTAAGTATCCTTGAATATTCTTGTTAAAAAAAAGGTGGGGTGCCACGTTGCTTAAACCATGTTTTCATATTTTGCGAAATATAATATTCATCCAAAAAACAAAATAGAATTGGTAGATATATCATTCAAAGAACACACATTGTACACACTTTACTATAGAATGCTTAGATATTTAATTTTGAGTTATTCCTTTATGATTAACATTGTCATTAGCAAAAACATAATTAGTGTTGTGGTTTGACGAATTAAGTTGTAATAAGGTTAATAATATGGACCATTAACATTACATTTCACACTATTATAATTAGTGTTGTGATTAGTATAATGTTTCTCCAATCATTGGATCCCAATTGGTTAATCATGGGTTCTGAATTATTTGATCATTTTATATTCAAAAAACATTAATCAAACTATTCCAAAGTGTCCCACATCGGAGTATGTCGTTTGATTGTCTGATTGCATCCCTCTTCATGGAGTTGAGTTTGAAAAAACATTTTAATGTATGGTTTTAAGCATGTAAGGTACGGTATATCCACTTATTTTTTTATGAGGGACATACATGTAACAATGATATGTACCAAGCACACATTTGGGTGGGCTTGAAAAGCTCATGCGTCTTTTAAATGACATGTTTGTCGTGACATTATGGTCTATTTTTCTCCTTACGACCGACATGTAAGTGTGAATCCACCTCAATACACTATCTTCTCACTACCGACGCTCGGGTGTGAATCCATCATCGAAAATATAGATGCCATCAATAATGTTGTTTTCCCTAGAAAGAAACAATCCTTGGCACCTTGTCAAAAAAAAAGTATCATCCTTGGGGACGTTGTCCTGCACAAAACATACATGCATAAGTATATAGTCTTCTTTTACAACGCCCCAAATCGTGTATATTTTTGGATTCAAGAAGAGTGTTGTAGGTGAAACTGATAGAGTACATTCATACATCTTTGCCGCCAAAAGTCCCACACACACTCACGGAAAGGGGACCGGAAAATTCGGCCCGATATTCATTCACCTTCACAATAAACACCCGATTCACTCGAAAAATCTAGGTTGGAAAGCTAGCAAATCCTATCTAGCCCCCCTAAGATTCATTCATCGTATTCTTTCTGCAAAAACTAAGAAGCAGCCGCACATCAATGGGTCCGATTGGTTAGCTGCGAAATTATGTGATGCCGATCCGAACAAATAATATATGTGTATGTGTGTTATCGTGATGAACCATGCTCTTGCTTGCTATAGATAGATAAGACTCCCAATAATAATGAATGAATGGTGATCACTGATATGTATGATCTGTTGAAGGGTTACTAGTGTGAATGAATGAATGAATGAACTGAATGCTTAATACATAGTTAAAACTTAAAGAGTTAAAAAACAGTGAAGTTGGGACAGAAGCAAAACCAACAGAAATACTTTACAGTATTATGAGAACTGTCTCTTTCTCTCTCTTTTTAATCCCTCTCTCTCTCTCTCTCTCTCTCTCTCTCTCTCTCTCTCTAACTCTATATGTATGTATCTGAGCTTCCATGGCTTCTCCAGCTGCCTGACTGACAGAGGTTGACACATCCTTCTCCCTTGTCGCCTTCCAGGTATCGCATCCTTCTTCTTCTCTCTACCTTTCTCTTCTTCGTCTCCCCACTTCCACTTGCTCAGATCTGTCCCTTCTCGCTAACCCTATTGAATCTGTTTCGTTTGCATTCCAATTCATGACATCTCCCGACTATTCCATCCATTAATTCTAAAAGGAAGAAAACGAATCGGAAGTAAAAGAAATCTTCTGTTCGCAAGCTTTCTCTGCTTAATTTCTGTTCTCATCTATATACCTTCAATAATTCTAACGACAGGAATATTATCCTCTCATCGATTTCTCACTTCATCTCCCTTTATTCCCACGTTTCGTGATATATATATGTTTCGATCCGGATCAGCATTGATCTATTGATTCTTGAACTACTATTCTCTGTTTAATTCTCTCTTTTCTGTAGCTTCTTTTAGAGTGTAAGCATAACAGGAAGTGGAATGGATATCCATTCCCATTTCATTTTCTCTCTGTAATATTATCACCCGTTTCAACACTAGATAGTCTTGAAATCTTTGCTAGTGTATTGGATTTAAGATCTATACACTATTTGATACTGTATAAATGGTGCAATTTGCAGTTAGAACAGTTAAATTTAGCCAAAATTGCCGAATCTAGTAAGCAGATCTATACATTATTTTGATGCATAATGAACAATGCCTTTTGGAATTAGAAAAGTTCAATTCACATGGCAAAAGAATGCAGAATCTAGTAGTCTGCTGATACTGTATTATCTTACAGATCTGTTCGTCTTTTAATATTATTGTACATACTTCATTTTTTGTAATTCAAAGAGTTTAATTTCCACAGTGAAAGATGCCGCCACGCCGACCATCAGCCGTTACTCCCCGACGATTCAATGGAAAATCAAGCTTCGCAGATCTAAATCCATTCAAATTCACTCAGAGATCTCCGTTTCTCTCTGTCTGTCTTGTCTTAGTGGTGAGCACATATAAGTGCCTTTCCTTCCTGTCAAAGATTTGATATACAATCTTCTTTGTATGATTTTGCAAAAAGATTCGTTGACAGGTGAACTAACCTATAGGTTTTTGGGACTTTGTTCAGGGCATTGTCATCCTAGTGTGCTATTCTTTCTCGAGCACCTCGAGTAAGTTCTTATTTCTTTTTCAATCATAATGATTATGTTTTAGCGATATTTTTCAAAAAAAAATTTCTCTGGCCAATTTCCTATTTCATTAAAATATGTAAAAGATTCAAGATCTAAGCTTGTAAGCAGCATACATTAGATCTGTCCATTTCCGGTTTGCTTATTTCCTATTTCATGAACTTCATGTTTATACCATACAACTTGTAACTATCGTACATTAGCTATCACCATTGCTTATTTCCATTTATTTTCATGTAACAGATCCAACAAAGGCAGTAAATGATCAATCTTCAGCAACAATTGCACGAATTTATGGGAGTCTTAATACGGAAGGAACAGCAGAAGATGAGAAAGGTACTCTTCTACAGAATGTTTCATGAGATCTTGGTTAAGTATAGTAAGATCGAGGGGGAAAAACTGTCTTTCCTTGATGCCCCTGATCAACTAGTAGGATCTGGGTTAAGAATAGTAAAATCAAGTAAAAAAGAGGATACAGATAGTGCTCAAATAGAACATGCAAGTCAGAACAAGTGGATGAATTGACTGTATTCTTGCTCTTAATAGCATGTATATTTGTTTGAGAGGGGGGTTGACCACGGCACGGGTATGTGGGAAAAATGTTGGAAATTAGGGTCATTTGGGAAAATAAAGAAACAGTCAGGGGCATTTAGGATATCAAGGAAAATTTAAAGTGTGTTTCAGAGTTTTCCCGTAAGATAAATTTATTAAGATCATCTAATGTTTGATTTATTTTTTTCAGAAGAGTTTGCTTCAAGACCAGAGTGTAGAACTGCAGTATGCGAAGTTCTTCCTTTACTCAAGAAGGTATACACAGACTCCATGGATCATATTCTCCATGTAGGACCATCTGCATGTGCTGTTGTCTTGAAACTTCTTAAAGAAGAAAAAGCAGAAGCATGGGGATTGTTACCGTTTGATCCTAAACCTCCAGTTCATAGTGTATGTGAAAATCTCATTCGGAAGGGTCTGATTCGTGTTGCCGATGTTACTCAGCCGTTTCCCTATAGATCAAACTCTTTCTCTCTTGTTCTAGCCAATGATATTGTGGACTCCATGACATCCAAACAGCTCAATATTACCCTTAGAGAGCTCGCACGAGTTACATCGGAAAGTGTTGTCGTCCTTGTAAGTAAGTAAAGTTCTCCCTACCTTATCAATGCAATGTTGTTATAGTGTTTTAGTCTAGTACTAGCTCATTCATCTCATTATGATTCTTAGGTTTAGTATGAAGTGTCATCTTCATTACGTTGTTAAGGATTTTTTGACATTGCAGATGGAAAATCAGTCCAAAAGATGCATGATCCTACTGGCGAGGGAATCAAATCAACTTCTAAAATGGTGAGTTTGAAAGCTCCGTACTATAACATATGCTATACATCTTCATGTTTGCAAGTAATTACGTAATAGCAGGATGTCGATATATATATATACTCATTTTTAGCATGTAATTATGTATAATGAGGGTCATGGAAAATTTCTGGGTGCAGCTGAAACCTCGTAGTAAGCTTTGGTGGCAACATCATTTTCAACTGTATGGCCTACAGGAAAGCAAAGAAGCTACTGAGAGATTTGACAGTCTTCTGTCGAAAACGAAATTCAAACCAAATTACTATATCTTTCATCTCATATCCACAGATGTTAGAAGGTAAAATGTACCTAACTAAAATTTCAATTGAATTATGTATCCATCATGTATTTTACTGCATCTAGGACTGTATCTAAGATGAAAAAATAACCACAATAATTTGAACGCGAGACTGCTTTTCGTAATATGCATGCTATAACCGAAAATCTTGTACACATTGATCAATTCTTTAAAATTTGAGCCCACTTGATTTCAAGTGAAGGCCAGCATTTTCCAAAGGTTGCAAGCCTATATAAAAATATAAATGATATATAGATAATCATGGGTAGCTAGACCAATTCGACTGTCCATATTCAAATTTGAAACTTCAAGAATGTATGCTATGTTTCATGTGAAACCTTATATTGGCAACAGTGAATATTCTTTATGTTGTCTACCGGCATGCACCCTTTTTATTGTCTGACGGCCCATCTAAAATCTTGTACACATTGATAAATTCTTTTAAATTTGAAGCCCACTTGATTTCAAATGAAGGCCAGCATTTTCCAAAGGTTGCAAGACTATATAAAAATATAAATGATATATAGATAATCCTGGGTAGCTAGACCAATTCGACAGTCCATATTCAAATTTGGAACTTCAAGAATGTATGCTATGTTTCATGAATAACCTTATATTGGCAACAGTGAATATTCTTTATGTTGTCTACCGTCATGTACCCTTCTTATCATCTGAAGGCCTATGCACACACTGTATCTTTTATTTATCCATTATGACTATGTGAAGGGCCAGTTTGAGAATATCGATGAAGATACCGTAAACTTCAGTGGTAAGCGATTTTTTCAAGGTGAATTGTCTCAGTTTTAAGGGTTCCATAAGATATTCTTTCTACTGCCTGGAGCTTAAAAAATAATATGCATCATTTCAAAGATCAAGGATTCTTAAAACTAAAGTGGAGGAAATTTTGGGCATTGAGATCCGTAAAGGGTGTCCTACATTTTAGAAGTTACGATCCTTGTTTTGGATGTATCTATACACTCATGGAGAAAGGGAAATTAAGATGGTTGTCTTAAGCGTATCATGAAATCTCATACATAGGGCATTTTTGCCTTCAGCTAGTTGGTGTACAATTAGATTATTGCATGATAAGAACATTTAATTTTCAACCTGTGTAATATATCTGAGTTGGTGATAGTTTTTCTACACAAGTTGAACATGATTCCTGCATTTCTTCTATTTCTTCAATCTTGTTTTAATCTTTAGCTTATCCCTTCCATTTTCTTTTTAATATGTTAATCAGGTGAAAAGTCTTTTAAGACGAGGCGCTTGGGGCAAGATCATGATGATCAAATTTTATAGAATGCTCTCTTAGAAATTCATGTACCTAATTTGTATTTGTTTTACTGGAGATTTGTGAGATTAATAACACTGTTGTGTCATTATTAGATTCCAGAGAGATAACATTGCAATTTTGAGGGCAAGAAAACATTATACAAAGATATATGCTAAATGCATATTCTCCATGTCTCCTATTTAATCTCCGGTGAATCTCTCATTATTTGTTCCTCACATCTATTTTGAGCTATGGCTGTGCTGTAGCCTACTATGTATCACTACTGCTTAATTTAATGTCTCATGTTTGATATTTAAACTTCCTATGCTAATTACTAATGAGTTTGAAATCTTATGATGATAATTCTAAGGTTAATTAAACATAGCATGCTTCGTTACTTATCCCCGCTTGATTCGTTGCTAATTATTTCTACGTCATTGCAGTGTTAACATTTTACCTACATTTTGTACCTTAATGAACTGACAGACTTAGGAAGCTTTTGCACATTTGAAATGCTAACACTTTAATCAGTTGTTGGGGTAGTGATCAGTAATTATTTCACTTATGAAGGGATATAGGTACCATTGCATTTGCAATATTGTAGTCTCTTGCTCACCCACTGAACTGCTTGTGGAATTGGAAGGCTTCAGAAAGCAAATCAGAGTTTTGGAGGATTGAATTGAATGCATAGAGTTACAAAAACATGTTTCAGGTGATCTGATGTTCTGAAGATCAAGTGCATACTTCTTGAGCGAATTATTAGGAGAAAGTTAAATAAATTGGCGGTTCAGTAATACCATTGCAAACTTTCAAATGTCGGCAAAACCTCTCCCACTTCCACTGCTTACAATAAGCATTCATGCTCAAAAGTGTCTTCTTTCACTTGTTTAAACATACAATAACTGTTTCTTCCCAATGTTACAAACAAACACACTCGAAGCATCTCTTTCAAATACATCTGATTCAATCTTTCAGTTTGATTGATCACATACTCTCCCCATGCTTTTTCATTGGAAAACATTTGCATCAGCCACAACCTAATTTTAGATTTGCTCTTGTCATAAAGATCAAACGTGTTCATTGAATTGAATCACCAAACCAAACTCTTCCCTTACTGCAAATATAAAAGCTATAATATAACATGAACAATTATTTCGCTTTGATTCTTTTGATCTGTGTAGCAACCATGTCGTGAAACTGAACAGATATGATGGAAAAGCGTTTGCTATAAATAACCCAGAATCATGTCCAGAAATAACGACATGGTTTAGAAGAAAATGAAGAGCCCTTTCCCAATATAATTACATTTTAGAATACAGTAATATATATGTATGTATATGCTAAGATCCATTTGCTTCCTTGCCATTGGATTATAAGACTTTTAGAGCCTGGCTGAGATATACAGAATTCAACCACAATCTGGCTGTGTGAACAAGGATGGTTTCCAAAAGATTCATCACAATGATTTCGATCTTTCAACTCCTCGATACCAAATTTTCACTTTCCATGAGTCCATTAAGTCCATTTAAGACAGGAGGATTGATCTTTTTGTTCATTGTTTCCTCTTCTTCCTCATCCTCGTCCCATTGGCCATTGAAACTTTCATCTTCCGTCAGTGATTTCTCTGTATTTCCACTTGGCTGACCATATCAAGACAAATAGACACATTAGAGACAAACTAAATGCAGCAAGAAAGAAACATCTGCTAGATAATGATCAAAGAAACATAATTTATTTGACCAGAGCCATTTTCATTAAGAAATGTTTGGTCTAATCTTCTCTAAAGCTTTTATAACTATTAGGAAAGAACTGAACTTCACAGTAATCTTTACAAATGTTCTTTTTCTATTATCACAAATTTAGAAGGCTTCAACAAATCTGCCGAAGAAATCATGTTGTATGCATATTGACAAGTGGGCTTACATTTAGCCCTACTTCTCTAAAAGAGTTAATTATTCATGAAAAGCTAACAGTGATGGATCAACTACAATAAACAGATATTTTCAACTTCAACTCTAAATTAGAGTCACATAAACATATATTCCTATCAAATACAAATTACTGAGGGAAAACTTCTTTTACAGAACATCTCTAATGACTGACTCATTTAAGTACTAAATGAAGCTCGACTGCCAATATAAAGGGAAAACATCACAATCATAGAACATTTCTTGTGAAATTGATCTTGTAGTATTATCATAATTTCTAATATCCAAAACCTACTTTACCTCTTCACCCATTAGACCTTGAATAGCAGCACGTGCTGCATGTACCCTTCCGAGAAGTCGCCACAAAAAATTGTAATCTTGTTTAAATCCTTCTGCTATTGCAAGCTCTTTTTTGGCCTGTAAATAAAAATAAAAAATCTCAACAATAGAAAAGTATAGCCCAAGAAACCACTCTCTGACAACCCACCTACCTCTATAAGGAAGTCAAAATTCAGAGGTTTCTGTGGATCTGGCGTCCGGGTTGTGTGTTGGCATATCAACAGAAGGGCACGTTCATACGCCGCCATAGGATATACAAACAGTTCAGTCTCAACATAGCATGACTCCTCCCTGTATTCCCCCTCGCATATGAAACCATATAACCATCACTTCAAATATGAAATAAATATTAACCAACATTACCTCAGTTCTCCAAGACACAATCATTAACCTTAACCTTAGTCTTCCCAAGACCCAAATATTTATCTTAGTCTTCGAAGGCACGAATATTAAACTGAACATTGCATTATTTTTCTATGGCAACCCACCCCTAACTTACTCTTCAAAGACATGAATATTATTATCCTATTCTTTTGAGAAATTAACATTACCTTATTCTATTAAATGAATATTGGCCAATGTTACCTTACTCTTCCAAGACATTCAGATGCAGCATCAAGGCGCCCAAGTTCTCGAAGTGCGGTACCCTTAATTAAGTTACCGACAGCAAAATTATCTTCTGTTTCTACTTCCTGGTTTAGTATAGAAAAAACATGAATAATTTCTACTCTTGATGAGCAAGCACATAGAACTACTAGACTATATTCACCCACCTCCTCGTCTGCACTAACTAGCCATGACGTTTGAGGTTCAGTTTGTGAATCCCCTTCTTTGGATTCATCTGATTTACAATACATTGTTTCTGCATCATCGATTATTTGTATGACTTTTTCAAGTTCACCTGGAGGCATCTAGAGGTGGCAAACAAGAAGTGATTAGAGAATTAGAGTAATAAGTAATAGTGAAAATAACAATCAGCAAAGGTTCAGTTTGAACCGAACCACGAAACCACAGCTTAATGGCTTAACGGTTTGATTGTTTTTAAAAAAAAATAAAATTTTAAAACAACCTTTTCCTTTTTAAGCCTAATTCTCACATTTTAGGAAAAATCTTTAAAATTTTAAATTTTGAATTTTGACCTAAGTTGAAAACCGAAACCGAACCATGAAACCGCAGTTTTAGCGATTTAATGGTTTAACGGTTTGGATTTTTACCTAACGGTTTCAGTTTAAACAGTTTTGTGGTTCGGTTCGGTTCGATTCAGGTTTCAAAAATTTTAAACGGTTCGGTTTGGACACTCTCGAACCAAACCAGACCGTTGCCAATTGTTAAGTGAAAAGATCAACAAATCATAAGAATGAAATACCTGAGGAAACGAATTCCACAAATAAAGAAACTCTATCCCACTGATGGAACCTTGAAAACTCTTTACTCCCTCCTCTCTATCAAGACAATGATCTTTCACCTGAAATTGGAAAAAAAGAATTCCAGATTTTTACCATCTTCATTTGCATATTCTATAGTGCATTCATAAGCCCCAGATCAATGCATTTATATAAATACACATTATGTGTGGCTTTTTTTGGGGCCTGAGAAGAGGGGAAATGGAGGCCCTTCAGATCACTATAAGTAGTTTAGTTCCATATGGCACTTTGGCCTTTTCCAGTTCCTTCACTTTATTTCACCATCAGATAGCTAGGAAAACAGATGGTTTGAATCCAAAAAAAGTGCGCAAAGCTTCCTCTCCTTTCTATACCTTCCTTGAAACATATTGTTCTTCTGCCAAGACTCGCCCAGACATTGTTCCTCTCATTAGCCCTTGAACCTGAAGCCAAAACCCATAGATAACACCAGTTCTAGACCAGTATTAAATCACTGACCACTGCATACACTTCCAATAAAATTATCAGATAATAAATTTAATATGAAACCTAACCACGGACCTTACCGAACTCCTCAGCAGCATCACTTGATAGTCCTTGCATAGAGAGGGAAACGCCCTGCAAAAGTATTCATCTGAATCGAGTAGGGATAAAGACGAAGACATGAACTACTATGCCTAAGCCTTTAAAATGTTCATGATAGGAAATGATTACAACCTGATCACTCTTCAGCAACATAAATTACTAGAGGGCTTCAAGTTACTCACATGCATGTAAGCAAAAAATGCTCGAGACCACACACTGTCTTTCTCCAGCTCTTCCCAACATCTTTGGGCATCTTTCCACTGTTTTATATGAGATACTAATCACAATCTTTTGATTTATTTAAAACTCCATACACTTAGAAACATTTCTTGAATTCGAAAGCTCTCCAATAACATAAGTTTTGCAAACTGAAGAATATTGGCAATAGCTTCACTTTACTCACTTTGAGTTGTAGCATGTAGCTTACACCTAGTTCATAAATCCAAGCATGTCGCAATTTGAAGAATTTTGACTCCTCGGGAAGGTGCAAACCCTACAAGAATCATAGAGTTAAGCATGCACACTATTTTAAATCAAGGGTAGGATGCAATGGCACCAAAGTTTGAAAAACTCGACACATCCTTTACCTCATCTAGCCTCAAAAAGTACAGAACAGATCCATCCAAATCTCCTTTGAGACGTTGCAAACGTCCTCTGTAGAAACTGCAAAATCCCAAACGATAATTGACTTGACTATGGATCCATTAATAAATCATGTGGTTAGTAACAATGCTGGTAGAAGTGTTTATATTATCCATCTTATGTCATAACTAAAAACAAGCAAGCATTTTTGTAGGCACCTCAAAAAAAAGCTGTCTGGATAATTTTCATCAAGCACTGAGAGAACTCTTTCAGCAGACTGTACATGCTGCTGACGCTCCTGATCAATAACAAATTTCAGTTCAAACATAAACTGATTTAGAAAAAAACACGAATTATGTATGTATGCACACTTGTTTATGGAACTTACATATTCAACCGTTCATGAACTACAAATAAGATAAAGGCTGAATATGAGAATAAAATGTTGAAGTAACAATAATTAGGGGCTAATTGTCCAAAATGGACATCTACCTACTGTCATAATTAAGATGATTATACATTCTTAAAAATATAAAATATAGCACTAATTTAGGGCTGTAATCTAATTATTACAAATCACCTTTTATAACTAAAAGGTGGCCCAAAATCGCGCATCTTTCACTGCACTGATGATGATGAGGAAATTACATTTCCTGGATGCGTTTTCATTATTAATAGTGCCAAAAAACAAATTTTATATTCACTAAACATACAATACAGGTTAAAAGAAAACAAATGCCAATCAAGTTTGTTTTTTTGAGAATTTTCCTAAAAAACTTATAGGTACTCAATAGATAAAGGTTTTCAATATTTGGCCTCTTGTACTTAATAAGGACAGAAATCCTGAACCTTCAAATAATATGGAATAGCAAAAGAGCTGATGACAACCCATACAAAATACAACAGACAATAAAAAGCATGGCTCAGATGGTAATAAATTCCCCGATATGTGCTTTTACTTCTTCTCTGTTTTCGTCCCATTTTCTTCTTGGTTTTTCTTTTGTATTTTTAAATACAGGTTATATTAACTGTCCAGGAAGTCCCTCTGAATTGCCATGTGGTCTAATTCTGAATGAGGTACATGCTGACAGAAAAAAGACGCCCCTTGACTAGAAAAGAAAGTGCCAACAAACTGAAGTTAGATTTATTTCTTCCTCAAATTACCATACGAATGATTAGGCCACTGCGATTTCCACACGCCGACACGCGGATTCAGCATGAAGGGCGGGCAATTTATTCCCCGATCGAACGAATGAATGAATAGGGTGTTGTTTGCAATAACAAGGAACGTTAACTGGAAACGCGGTCAACTAACGGGCACAAGTGCAATAACCAAAACTGAACAAAGCCTTGAAAATACAATCACCAAATGTTGTCTAGCTGAGAGAAGATATGATGCAATCGCGAAAAGTCAACACTAGAACCATGACTGGTTAAATGGTATGCTTGCCTCGAAGTTATAACAACACACAAAGAGTCGGCCAAAAAAGAGGTGGAAGAATAGCTCAACCAAAACCATCTAGCCAAGGAGGAGGAACAACCTGATGAAGAAGTAAAATAGGAGGGACAGAAGTAAAATAGATAAAAGAATTCATCCAGAAGTATTACTGTCCCAACAAAAAAATTAAAAAAGAATGTGGGCATCCTCTTCAGGAGAATGTAAGAGGAATGTGAATACTATCATGGCTCAGCACATCCCTGCCAAACTTGAAACCTATATAGAGCAGTACCTATTTAGTAGTAAATTCTAGAAGGATTCGATTACACAATCTGCTCTCTTGTACCCAAGTTCTATGGATAGTTTAATCACACATTCCGCATTCTTATACCAATTCTGAGGGGGATTCTTAGTAAGACCTCCACCCTCCTGTCCATGTTCTAAGAGGGTTTCTAAGTTGGTTTCCACCCTTTTCTATGGCAGATAGAATTTCCTTTATGGATGTCGAGCTTCCTCAGGGTCCAGGGGTCATGCATATTGCTTACAGAAAATGTCATGATATTTTTTATGCAGAATATTTTACAACTGATGGTGTTGTTTCTCATTCTTCGTTAGTCAACACTTTCAGACTTATCCCCTTTCTTGTGCCTGCATAGACAACTGAGGAGGTGTCAAACCCCCACTCATGTTGTTACATATTTTGTCTTAGTTCATCTTCAAACAAAGGCTTAAAACAGGGGTATATAATAGGACCCCAAAACCACCAAAATTGCCAAGTGGCCTATTTCTGATGGTTCGCTTGTTTCAGTTTCTCCACTATATCACCACTGTTTTATCTATGCTTCAACTGTTTGGTGGCATAAAATTTCCCAGTTTTTATCAGAGAAATTTCTCTTTATGGTTTGTATATTGCATGTACAGAAATCCTTTATAACTGCTGTGTGACCCAATTCTGAGGGAAATACAAACGCATAGACCATACAACAGCTGTCACCAAGAGCCTTAGTTATATCATCGAGAAATACCATGAAATGAACAAGTAATAAATCACTGTGGTATTCTGGCAGCAGAATCACTGTGGTATTCTCAGTTTTTATCAGAGAAATTTTCTTTCTGGTTTGTATATTGCATGTACAGAAATCCTTTACAACTGCTGTGTGACCCAATTCTGAGGGAAATACAAATGCATAGACCATACAACAGCTGTCACCAAGAGCCTTAGTTATATCATCGAGAAATACCATGCAATGAACAAGTAATAAATCACTGTGGTATTCTGGCAGCAGAATCACTGTGGTATTCTCAGTTTTTATCAGAGAAATTTTCTTTCTGGTCTGTATATTGCATGTACAGAAATTTCTCTTTATGGTTTGTATATTGCATGTACAGAAATCCTTTACAACTGCTGTGTGACCCAATTCTGAGGGAAATACAAACGCATAGACCATACAACAGCTGTCACCAAGAGCCTTAGTTATATAATCGAGAAACACCATGCGATGAACAAGTAATAAATCACTGTGGTATTCTAGCAGCAGAATCTAGTGATTTCTCTTGTGAGTTTGTTTTGCAACTAGAAGGTAGTTCCCTATTAGCATTCCTCGCATCAGTTAAATAACAAAAGAGGAATTTTTTACTGGGGAGAGATGACCCTCAGTTTGACTACGAATGATGATTGGAAATAGGCCAATCACATGTCAAAGAGTGCCATGTGTCGAAACTCTCACCTTCTATCACAAGAAAATTTTAAGTGAGAAGGAAAGTTGCATGGCCAGATGTATAATATACCCAAAAAGAGACAAATGAATGATAGTTCTTAAAAACTTACCTGAGGAATGGAGAAAAAGGCTGGTAAGATGACATGGTACGATAACAGCAAGCTGTACAAAGGGGGAAATAGCATCTCAGAAAAAAGTCAGGACTTTTAACTTCATAGATATGTTTTTAGTGGGTATAAATGCAATAAAGCATGACTAGATAATGTAACACTGGACAACCTACACGCCAGACACTGAAGCTCGAAGGCCACCACCGTGAAGAGCCTCATCAATTGCACTGAGCCCTGCTTTTCGATCACTAGGGAAACCTAGCACTGATAATAAACGTAACAACTTTGGGGGAAGCATTGAAATAGCCAAGCTGAAGCCACCAAAACCTAGTTTAACTGCACCAGTATCATGTTCACTTGCAATAGACCGCCCCTGTTCATGTACATACATAACAAGCTGGATTAAACTTTAGAAAGTGTCTGAAATTTCACCACTTATACAAGGATGATATCAAGTTAGCTACATTGCTTTGTAGTATGTTGTTACAGTGTTTGTATCCACGAATTGCTTTCCGAATCAACAAAGCTGCCTGATCTTTGAGGAATGACAAATAACAGAAAATGAGAATTTGATGAACTGAATAAAAAATGTACTATGATTAAACTTTGAGGTAAACAGATGAGAATATGACCTTGAAAAATGCTGCTAATGATTCTTCAAAGAAACAAAGTAGAGCAGAAAGATATGTAGACTCTGCTTCAATAATCCGGCTGAACAGTGACGAAGAATCAGCAAAATAAAATAAAACAAGATGGGGAGATGGCAACTATACAAACCCCTGGGTAGGTAGCATATAATAATTTATACCAATAAAATGACATCTATAAAGTGAAAACAGAATATCCTCCAAACATAGAGTCTGATAAAATCAGAAAGAGAGTACCAGATTTTTGAAAATGAAACCACAACCATCAAAACACGGCGATGATGTACATGATGTCAGATTCAAATTTCTCGTATCATTTTCAAAATTTGTTTATAATTAGCTCTCATCCATGTTTCACTGAATATTGCAGAGTATGTACTACAGACAACTCTCGATTCTAGATAAACTTAAAAGAAAGCGAGTATTTTGTAATTAAGTTAGCATTAATAAAATTTAGAAGAAAACAGTTACACAGAACAATTCATAGAAAACGATTTAAAACCTTGTAAAATAGCTTAAGAGCTGAACTTCCTTAAATGTCTATATAGGACTGCAACTAATGTAGATCTTTTGTAATTAAATTAGCATTAATAGAACTTAGAAGAAAACAGCATTACACAGAACAATTCATAGAAAACAATTTGGAACCTTGTAAAATAGCTTAAGAACTGAACTCCCTTAAAAGTCTATACAGGACTGCGACCATTAATTCAGTATTCCTCTTTTTAGCCAATGCCATAGATATCTTTCTAGCACAATGAAAGGAAACTTTAAAAACCACATGATGAATGAAAAATGGACCAATAGAGCTTGAATTAGAAAACAAGAAAATGGGGAAAGGAAATCTGTAATTATTACCAGCTAAGCTCCTTTTCAGAAATACATGGTGTAGGGGACTGTGATACAAAATAGCCCATTCCCCAAGAAGCAATGCTTTGTGCCCATCCTTTTTTAGGTATATGCTCTCCAGCTAAGTTTGCTGCATATTGCAACCTTTCTATTGCTTGTTTTCTGCATTTCAACAGCTGACTCATGAAAAATAATATCTCAACATGCGCCATTCATTTTTGTTTCTTGCATCATACAAAGTACACAAAAAAACAACTATTATCTACCTATCCTCCTCTGTGCCTGTAATCCCTGCTTTTGCAAAGAGAATAACAGCATGACAATGAGTGAAGATAGGAACAGAACCAGAAACAGAATCCCTTGTCCTGGACCTTTCTTCAATGAAGCTCTCTGCTTCATCAAACTTCCCTTGAAGGAAAAGCCTGCCAGAAATTCGCATTATTTAAGGCAATCCTCCTATTATTATTATTCTTGAAAAACCATCTATCTATGGATTTCTTGTATAAAATTAAAAAATACACACTACTATGCCAGGAAAGGGAGATACTTCCCCTCTGAATATGAACATGTATAGAGACATAGCAAAAATAAATAAATGACATGTGTATAGATGCCTTCCTGTATAATGAGGGAAAAACAGGACGAGAACAAAAACTAGCTCCCATTGCATATGGTTGTCACATTATACATGTGATAAAAAGGTGAGAAAATGAAGGTACTCACAAAGAGCCAAAAAAATTCAAAGAGAGGTTATATTAATTGCACAAATTATGCTCACAACAAGCCAAGAAATTGCACGGAAGAAGAGAATGAATGCTATATCTACTCCTTTATCATGATTTTCAATGGAACCTAGGAAAATCACTCTTCGACCATCTCTTTATCATCGTGTCATTTAAATTTAACCAAAGGAATGAAACCAAGCTTGATTCAGACAGCACAATAAATGTAACCATCATCCATATTTATATCAATTCTTGCACAACTAGTTCAGAATGTTCTCCGCCTATAAGTCTTATCTGTACCCAATAGCTTGATCAGGACATACAAGTTTTGATGTGAAAATATCTACAAAACGTGCCACATAAGCCATGACGGATGGGTTTTTTCTCATCACATGTGCAAAATGAACAGAATGCACATACAATTTTGGCTCAATTGGCTAATCCCTGGTTACACAAAGAAATATATATGCTCTGAACCCAAAATCAGTCGAAAAGGATTCTCAAAAAACTGTCCAGTTGCTTCCATAGAGAAATTCATCACTCAAAGGCGAAGGATTATTTTCACTCAAAGTTTTGGTATGGGAATAGAATGTCATTTTTGCTAGAAGAATCCTCATCTGATCACTATGCTCTGCAACCATATCAATTAATTTCCAGAAAATCACCCGATTGCTTGAATACTGGAAATTCGTAAAATTCATCCCCTATGGGAGAGGAGAAATTCCTAGATTTTTTTCTTTTATTAAACAAATGCTCTCGATCATAGAAATTCATCAATCAAAAGAAAAGTGATACAGTGTGTATAAAATTTGTTCTGAGAATATTTGACAGTAAAGAATACAGCTCTTACTCTACTGTCTAACTATATATATACTCTGAAATCAAATCATTCAATTTCTTGTTCTCAAAAATCGATTTCAACTGCTCGCATAGTGGCAATAAATTCATTACTTAAAGATAAAGGATCATATGATTTTGTTTGGGAGGGAGAGAGAGAGAGAGAGAGAGTATAAAAACCTGAGTGCGTTTTCAGCTTCATCGCAAGCGAGAGCAATTTCAGATCTGTGTGCTCCAGCCATGTTAAGTTGAAGAGTTCAAAAAAGTAATGATAAAAAGGGAGGAGGAAGAAGAAAGTGTTCGATTGGATCAAGCGTCATTCATAACATTCCATTCGTCCTTCTCTTCTGGCGTCACAAACACACGGTTCAGAGCGTTAGGTCTTGTATGTAACTTGCAAACATGACACACTGTGTCTGCGTAGAGAAAGGGAGACAGGGAGAGGAGCGCTTTCATGGAGTAGGTTCTCTCTGTCTGTCTCTGTCTCTGTCTGTCTGTCCGTAAGACTGTATGTATGTATGTATGTATCTATGTATGTATCTATGTACATACATACATATACGGTATACCATATACATACATATCATATATCCATTCACACATTGTAAATGTGTGTCTATGTATATATAGAAATATATCTTTTGGCTTCTGTTGTGTCAACATAGCACAAGCGTACGATAGCCAAGCGTACGATAGCCGAACTGAGACCGTATGGCTTCATCACAATGTACATATGCACTCCTTGTCTGTAAACCATCTCGAAGATCACTCCACCACACACACATTAAGATCATTGCCATGCATCTTTTGGAAAATGTAGAGCTTCTTATTTTTGTTTTGAGATGGATAGCCGGAATTCACCCGTATGTATTTGTAACTATGATTTGCCTCACGCACCAATATCGACCTCTCTGCTAGATGTCAATATACATTTCTTTCTTTCTTTCTTTCTCTTTACAATCTTCTTTTTTTCTTTTTCATGAAATGGGGATGTGTGGATGCTTCGTGATGGATAGAGCAACCCCTTGAGAGGTCCTTGATCAAAGCATAACTAATAGCTACACTAGTCTAGTGATCATTGGAGCCCTCTCCCGTGAAGGTACCCATGAATTTCATTTTACTTGTCCAGACGACTAGCCAGAGAAATGGGATAGCTAGTGTTGGCATGCAATTTTGGGTACTCGGCTAAAACTTAATGAGATTGAATTTGATGGGCTCCCCCTCCCCCTCTTCCCCTTTAAGAGAACCTTGACAATAATCTTAAGACTCGTCGTCCACACTATTATAACATTTTTCTAGTTCCTTTGTCCGCCATAACAATTTTCATCTTGAATATCCAACGAGAGACACAAGTTAATTCTAGCATTTGATTTATTTTATGATGAGAGGCAATTGTTGTAGGTTGTAGTTATATTCATTTTAGCCTTCCTTGGGCTACCAATGTACATGTTGTGTTAACAACAAGGGGATTTATGAACGTTTTTCAACAAACTCGAGGCCATGGCGCATTGTACATGTTGCCGATCTCAAGCCACAACGCTAAGGTTTGTTATCCATTGAAACACATGTGAAAAGAGGGGTTGCAATTGTAAATTTTCTACAACCCACTTTTCTCCTAGGCTTGCCCCCCAAACCCATAGATACAACTACACATTTATAACCAAGGTAGGTTTATTAAGCTACAATTCATTTTATATACCCAAGATTCCTAGATAATACTTTCACAATATTGCTTGAAACGTATTGTAGTTATGCTTGAGATTGTTATTGCCCTTGATGTTTGTCGACCATCTATCAAAGTTTTTAATAAATGCAAGACTTTCACTCGAGGACAAAATTGTTCATCATCATTTACGTAAACGCAAGCGCATTACATTTTCTGTCTTTGTTCACATCATCTCTTTATGGATGTACCTAGTCTATTGGTGTGAGAAGCCTAGTTAGAAAAGTTGTTATAAAGCGTACATTTCATGATGGAAAGTAGTTGTGTGATTATTTCTATATGAAGCTCACATAATATTTATCATGATTGTTGATCCCTATATATTATCATTTATCTCCTCTCTATCTTGTATGGATTTCCAAATGTTAACATGTTCGCTTTGTTGTAAACAAGAGCCAACATGTGACATTGTGGTTTGCACATAAAATGTCTTCGATCTTGTCTTTGGTATGTTACTTGTGCGTAAATACTAATTCTTTTTTTAGCAAAAAAGTAAATACTAATTCTTTCTCGTAAGTTAATCATCTAGTAAAATTTTAATACATGTGTTAAATTCTTAAGTAAGAAATGCAACCACACATGTATAATTTATGATTTTACCCATGTACGTCAACTATTACAATGATGCATTTACAACAAGCATGATGCCATTAAATCTGTAAACCTTCGTATGATATCATAGTAATCTTAGTCTGCAAACGACTACGTTACCTAATACCAACCCACATATTAGGTTTCAACACCATACCACATGTTATTGTAAACTATTTCACTCAAACATTGTAATTGCCGCGAACTTGGCTTAAAAAGCAAGTAATGTATTTCTCTAAATTACACGATGATCCACGTATTCAATTATTGACCTTTATCATCCATTTCAAATTTTCGAATTGATAAGTTCGTAGTTTCAATGGAACAAACTTGGCTATAGTCTGATCAATTTTCTCGAGTTATTTGTGCATCCTAATACTTTTTCAAATGTTGTATTGAAGTTGTACCATACCAAGGAGTCGTTATTAAAGTGTGCATATATCAATCTATCAAACCAATGAGCTCATGAACCAAAACGAACTCAACACAACCAACTAAATGATTACATGCATGCTGACACAAGTAAAGTCAATTTTTTTGTGCAAGGAAGTCTAGACTCTAGAGTGAGTTCCATAATTGTTTGAGTTGATTAGAATGCCATTTTGACATCACAAGCATCAAATATAAGAAGAACTATGGAACTCATGACAACAATTATGAATTCATCAACACTCTAGGATCCTTGAAAATGTTTTCAATATCGAGATGTATTACATTCGAAAGAAACAAGTGACCAGAAGGAAAACTTGAAATCAATTACCAGTCGTGAAATGAAGTTTGAATGGAGACAAGCAAATTTAGAGCAGATGAGAAGCACACTCTAACAATGACATGCACACTTGCAATAGTAAGAAAAGCGGGAATCATGCTTCAAAGAGTAGTATCCTTCTCACAAGTTCCATTGTCCTCAAGATCATCTTTCCACTTAAGTTCAACTCCATAATGGTATGGGGCAATTTGTTGTATATGAAACCTCGACACACATTCAAGTTCACGTTGTCAGTAACTCTAGAATAAATCACACATTCCCAATGCTAATATCTTTGACAACCACGCAAAAACTCACAACACCACAAATGTACTAGGTCATGCATTGAAAGGTAAGCCAATTCCAAATGTGGAAACCTATCCACTTATTTGGATAGTGCAATCAAGGATGATAAATGCAATAATATGGAGAGTTGAATTCACGTTAGGAAAAACATCAAACACAACAAATGTAGAGTCTCAATTGATACTTACAGGTTTAAGTAACCCAAAAGATGACTTAACTCATTGACAACGTTGTATGATGAGTTGGTTGCAATAAAATATTATGTTTATCACTAGAGATTTTATATCTAATAGGTGGATATGATAGGTGGTTGTGTCGCCTTTATTCATGTGCATTACAAGTTCATATGTTTTTCTGGAGATTCATTTTTTTAAAACTATGCTCGAGAGTTGACATTGTAAGTTTGTTCCTTGCAACAAATTGTAGTTTTGATTGTCTCTACGTGTTTTTATAAACCATCAATTATGTACCTTGAAAAAAGCATAACTTTCTTAATATATTACACTTATTACAAGGATGAAATTCTCTTTGTTTAGGAGGGGTTATCATGGGTTCTCCTTGTTTACCAAACGCCATGACATGGAAAGGGAGATATCATTTGTTGCTTATTAGTTCTACAATTTTTGCATTTGGTGCAATACAAGTAGAAAACAAGTTAATTCATTTGTTTTTCTAAAACTACAATAATCGAGGCACATGTATCATGGGTTATGCCTTTAAGAGGCTCCTCAATTTTTACATTCTTTATCAACTTTCTTCTTTCGTCCACCTTTTATGGATCACAATTAGATCACTTTAAATAGATTTCTCTCAATTTTTTCATTTCTTTTAGCATTAATGATTCTGATGGTATTTTGTTTAACCTATTGTATTAAAGAACCCTTATTTTCCCCATTTCATCAACATTTCCACTAAAATCCTTTAGTCATTTTTCTATTAACGTACATGACTTGAAATTGGTACGGCAATGAATCCATCACTAAAACCACTTTAACCATGAATTATGCAAACCACAAGATTTACAAGTACACTATCTAGATTTGGGGCAATTTTATAAATCTACACAAAGAATTGTTAGAAAATGTGATAACTTTTCCATAAAAATGGAGAACGTGTTATTTTTGCTACTACTTATGGTTTCCTCTCAAGTTCTTAAGATATTTTTTGCTTTATAATAATTCTTCTTTTGCCTTACAATACTATGGATACATAAGAAATGAAGGAAAGCTTTCAAGAACTTAATGCACAGCAAATGGTAAGCCACATTTTGTTTCGAGCAATCAAATGTATTCTTTTTCTTAAAACACATGGTTGGTGGAGATCGTTTGGTAGCATAGAGCAAGAATCTCAATCTAGGATATTTCATAAAACAGAACTTGAATGTGGACATGTTAAGCTTCCATATAATGAAAATAGAAAACCAAGCGATATGAAGTTGCATAAAAGGTGAGCAATTACTTTGGAAGTAGACTATAGCTTAACAACCTTAGCGTTATATATAAAAAGCTTGACAATGTTAAGCCAAGAGCTAGCTATAGCCAGCTTTCTTTGAACATGCTCATTGCCAAGCAGCAATGCTTAATTCCAAACCCCATAGACACACTTTGATTGATTTCTAAAGTTTACAAACCTATGAATGTCAAGGGATTCAGAAAATGTATAACAAAATGCAAAATCTGGATACAGTTGTCAAGAGCTAATTATGTATGTCTATGAATGAGATCCATAAGAAGCAAACGAGAGGTCTGTTCATGACAGTCTTTCAGGATGTATAAATTGCGCAACGAGAGGCCTGTTCAGAAAATGTCTGAATTTCAATCTCCCTCTTGAGATTAGCTTCACTGACTTCATGTCCAACTGTAAAATGGAAATGGAACATTATCCAAGTAGTAGGCTTTAAAATACAATTCATTGATACCCCATGATTTCAGCGGAATTTGTCATCTTTCTTTGCAATTCTTTGAACTCGTCCAAGTTCCCTCATTTGTTTAACAAATGCGGATTTCTGAAGTATCTTGTTTTGTTGCTGAAACAACCAACATTCAATAAGCATACATGAATATCGAATGTATATTGGCCAAGAATAAAGATAACCCATCAAACCTCTTCTTTCAAGGCAGTTATTCTGATTCTTCTATATTCTTCTTCTTTCTTGATTGCTTCTTTCACTAAAGTTAAACGTTCCTGGAGCTCAGATATACACATTTCCCCTAACAGGCCATAGCCTGCTGTACTATTTCGATCAAATTTTTTCATGATGTGTATGGACTCTGCCTCGAGGCTCTGGATTAGAACATAGTAGCCTTATATTACAATTCCAATGAATGTTTATTAGAAAAATGTAAGCCATAATTTGAAGACAAACGCATACATGAAGTTGTTGTATGATCTCTCTCTTCTTTGCAAGCTCCGTTGCACGCTCATTGGCAGTTATTGATGTGAATTTTGCTGATTCAGCCTGTATTTCTCGGGCTCTTTCCTTCTTTGCTTCAGCCATTTTTTTGGAAGCTAACTGCACACAAAAACACTATTGAATAGAGAGAATGTAGAAGATGCTCCGTTGAACGTATATTGTTAAGAATAATATACATTCCGACCATTACAATGTGGGTAAAAACAAGCATGAATACCAATTACAAACGAGCAGAAGAGGACCTTGACAGCTTTCTCGCCTTCAATTATATTCTCTTTCCGAAGTCTATTGAACAGCTCCAAGTTCACGAAGAACTCATATTTCAATGCATCATACTTTTGAGACTCTTCTTTAACCTTCTTCACAATATCACGGTTTTCTTGTGCCTGCAATTGATTGACATCAGGACTTTGTGCTAAGAGGAGCAAATAAATCATAGCTAAGTTTTGTTTCTTGTAGATTCTCTTAGCTTAGGGTATCATACCTTGGCATTTTTTGCCTCAATTGCAGCTTGATCACACGCATCAACAGAAGCTTTTCTGAACTTCTTGTAAGCATCCTCCAGTAGTTGATCCCTTGATTTCATTTCTTCCTGTAAGACAGTCAGAAATTGGCATAATAAACAACAACGAATTAATAGAAGCTCAATTAATAGCAAAACATATTGATATGGGCAGGACAAAGAAGGAAATAAACATGAATATCAAAAGACAAAATAATGAACATGGAAATCAAAAGACAAACTTATTTTCCATCTGCTCTCCTCCATTAATGAACTCGAAAATGATGCTATGCTTTTCATGACCAATGCATATCAAAGATTTGTTCAATGAGCATCAAAGGGAACAGAAAGTGGTGTTTGCTTTCACAAGCCTTGGTTTTCGAGCTCAATCATGTCCTGACATGGCTTGCTAAATTTCTGCAACAAGACTAGAATGATATCTAGATAAGTAATTTATATTAGTACGTCAGCCTGTGCAGAGGTGAAACATGTTATTCAAATACACCTTCCAGGATTCTTGTACCTGAACCAAAAACTTTGTTCATATCATTCCTTGTGTTATATTTTCAAACAGTAGAATGTCAGCCAGAGGTGAAACATGGTATACAAATGATTTTTCCAATTTCTTGCACCTCAACAGAAGATGCTCATATCATGCTTTGTGATTAATTTTTGTTATACAATTCAACACCATGAGCTCTGGTATACTTAGAAGCATACAATTGAGGGCTACTGCTGCAACAAAAGTGGGCATAAAAGAGGAATTCAACGTGTCAGATCAGGTATTTCAGCAAAATAGAGCTGTCCCAGAGTGATTCTTAGAATTTCAGCTTATCCCAGAGTCACAGCTTGAGGCAGTCATCTGGTGCTATTTAAACTCCACTTCACTACCCCATATATCATATATGTCTTGCATGCGTGAAAGAGTAGATCATTCCATACATTATGTTGGATTTTCTGTGGTGGTGGTCTGATGTTGTCCTTCATGATTCTTTTACTCTCAAATGTGGGCAGTAGAAGTGTGAAATTTCATTGTACCCTATGATGCAGAAGTTCATCCATATAAACCTCAAACATTTGTGATCAAATGATGAACAACATATCCAGGACAGAGCAACATAAACAAGATTTCCCCCTTGAGACAGCAAGATACTATGGCTGGATTTACTCAAGGAAGGTATGTTTCAACAGCGAGTCTCAATTTATAAGGTTATGAACTCAAAGAGCAGAATACAAAGGCTAAGTATAAATGCTAACATATATGAAAGAGTCATGAAACCACCTTCCAGGATCTGTAATCAGAATCATCTCGAAGCTCCATCTCAAAGGCCTCCAGACGTCGTCGTTCTTCTTGAAGCTGTTTCTGGTATAATGCATGTTCACGGAGCACAACTGCTGTTGTTAACTTAACCTGCAATAAAACAACAATATCAGCAGTTATGATTGACCTCCTACACATTTTAGATATGAAATTTAAAAGGGACGAACTCACTTCAGTTTCAGGAGGTTCAGGACATGGATGAAATTTGGGTACCACATATTTGGTTTCCAGACTTCGTACTGCTTCAATCTAAGGGAAAATCGAGAAAATCAGGATTGCATCAGTTAGTACAAATGCACAATTTCAACAATAAAACATGCCAGTAACTCATAAACATTAGGGAAAACCAGTCATTTCTGCTTACCAGAAATTTCCATATTTAAATTTCTTGCTTATTCTAAAACATTAGATATTGTTTGACAAGAACTCGTGTGATTATTTTAAAGTTTGATTTCAGCATCAGACATACACCTGCTCTTTTACGGCAGCAAATTTTGAGGGACGCTCTAAAGAACGCAAATGAAATGGCCGGTTCTTAGGATCTGCATAGAACTTATCAAGTTTCTTCCGTGACTCTTTACAGGTAGCTTCTAATGCTTTCTGTGTGGGTGTTGGCCCTTTCCTCCAATTAGGTGGTGGTTTTGCCTTAAACGGTTTTGCTTGATGAGTTTTCTAAACACAATGATAGAGAATAATGAGGACAATTCAATAATCTGTAGATCATAAATGTTATGAATTGTAAGTTTCATATACCTCATCCCCTTCTATGACTTCAGCCGTCTTTTTTGCAGGTATTGACAGATTAAATGGTTTACAAGCAGTTGAGCATTTGTTCTGGTGTTTTATTAATATAATTTTGTCTTCGAGTCTAAACAAAATGATTTCTCATAAAAACCATGGTCATTTAAACTTGCGGTAAACAGAGAAAGCAGTAAAGAATTTGGTTATTATTCAAGTAGATTTCATAGATAGATATCTAGGTTGAACCTTCTATTAAGCAAGTGGCAGGAGTCTGTTACTAGCTTAATGGAAGGTTTAGCTAAGAAAACTAACACAAGGATGAATTACCTTTTAGTCAACTCTTCTGCCTGAATCTTCCATGTATTTAACCTTCCAATAATGGCGTCAACATACTGTTATAATGTATTTAACCTTTCAATAATGTCAGAAAATCCACCGCATATTCAAATGTAAACAATCAAAACAAACACAATGAAGAAGACCTTACTTCGGTGTCATACAATGTAATCCATTCTGGCTTGCAAAAATTCACTAGATCCACCTGGCTGAATACAAACTGCATGAAAGGCAGTAGCTTCAGTGGATGCTGGCTTAGTACAAACTTGCTGCAAACAAGATCAAACTGCTGTGAGACTCTATGTTAGTACCCATAACTTTTGAAAGTAACAAAGTTCAGTAAAGTTTTCTATCCAGTATCCACATTACATGTTTATACATCTTAAACTTCTCAGCCCATAAGAGACTCTGTCAATAATTATGCCTAACTATTTGCTAAATTCTACAGTCCTCTGACAAGTCCACTCTATGATACGCTCTCATAGTCCAAAAGATAACATGGTTCTTTCTTCTCATAGTTCTCTACCTGACTTCCTATCTAAAATCCAAAAAAATTACTTTGACAGTTTTCTGGAGAGAAAACCTGTATTGATGCAACAATAACGACGTGTGAAATAGGAGACAGTCTCTAACAAAGTGATAGTTTCCCCTGCATAATGTCTCTATCAAGTAGATTCCACAGTCCAGACAGTTGCAGCTGTAACATCCTGCCTACAGTCTACGTAGTCTCCACATTTGAGTCGGATGTTAATTTTATGTGATATCTACTTCATTCTGCAGAGTGTCACACCTCCATCATCAGAATGCCACCTGATTTCAGTCCAGAAAGTTATGCTAATTTTATGATATTTACTCCACTCTAATTTTATGTCCTCAAAAAAGTCTGCTGTAACTCCTGGGTGAGATCTGGACTGGCAAACCTGGAGTTAACATCCTTTTGAGCTTGTTATCTGGAAAAATGTGAAGTACATGTACGAATGCTGAGCACTCTCCCCTAAATCTATCTATCGACATGGGGTAGCGCACAGATCCAATTTGGATCAAATAAATGGGTCTCGGAAATTATGCTTTCCTCACATGCCTCAAAAATTTTGAATATCCATTTATTTTCTTAAAAGTTCAGTTAATGTTGCTGGCCTTTTTAAACTGAATGCACCTGAAGTTATCAAACGTGAGCTCTTCTAGGCGCATGAGAGCAAGATAACCAAGAACTGTATAGAGAGTTTCATTCACACATTGAACATGTGGTGATTTACATGAAAATAGTTTCCGATTCAATACATCTAAAAGCTTCTTGTAGCGGCAGCATCCATACAGAACCTGTCAAGAAGTATTAAATCTGAAACATAATCACTAGATAAAAGCACATTGGGCTAGGTTATGGGTACACTTAGGTCTAAAGTTTCTAAAAAATATCAATTTAAAAGCAGGAAACCTATTATCTAATTTACTATTTAGCATTCAACATAATCATCTGTTCTCCAAATCATATTCATCAATATAGAAAACAAAGGAATTTACCCCTGAACATCAAGACTAAGAAATGCCCATTTACAAGATATAATAAGAGCACTTACACTGCTCATGAAAGAAAATGTAAACTAATGAATCAACCTTGGACAATGAACAATAGAACCACAAGCTGTTCAAAGACCAATAGGTGGATTCCAAAAGATCTGATTGGCAAGTCCACAGATAGAGTTTCAGAACACATGGAGAACACTACAAGCGCTCTGCTTTGGTGAAACACAAGGTTTCATTTTCTAGAGAACTCCATCATGGAAACTTGAAACCACAAAACTACAATATGTTTCTGATGACACTTCATGGAAATTCTACAACTCGTTTACCCCATTTCACATCAAGGAAGCAGAGTTTCCCCTGGCTCTGAACTCAAAGCCTCCCCCATTAGTGTCAGAAACGCAATCATTATCTGCAAAACCTAGATGGGCCACAAGGAAGAACCTTGATGAGTAAGATACTTATCTTATTGGGCACCAATATCTCAGTTTCAAACACAAACTCAATGATATTTATAGTCTTTGGGTGCAAAATAGGGCAAAACGGACAGATGAATATATATACACATGACAAAGAACTAGAGCTGCCTCCCCTTCCAAAAGAACTGCATTTGGTTCGAGGATCACTCCCGATGGTATAAACATAATCACAGAGAAAGGTGGGAAAGAGCATACATGTTGGTGACACATCCATGAAGAACATGTGAGAAAAGCTGTTAATAGCAGCAGCGGAACAGTTGTTCAAACAAAATAGACACAGCCAAGCTGTGAGAAGGCTGTTAGACAGCAGTAGAAAAAATGGTTGCAAAGAGTAGAGACATGGCCAAAGAGTAGAGACACGGCCAAAGAGTAGAGCTTGTTTGTAAGTAGCAACAAAAGTAAAAGTCTTTACAAAAGAGGCTGGTATAGCCTATTTATACAAAATTCGGGAAAGTGGGTGAAATGGTTGTTTGGTAGTTAAGTGAGTCTTGTACTACCAAATAGGTACAATAAACTAGGAATAAGAGGGATTATCTTGGAAAAAGTGGAAGAGAGAAAAGTCATTTAAAGCGTTGCAAATTCTAGGGAGAGAAGGCATTTAAAGAGTTGCAAATTCTAGAGAGAGAAGGCATTTAAAGAGTGTAAAAGAGAGATATTAAAGATGAAAGAGTGCAGGTTTGGAGCTGCCACCCTCCAACACCTCCTCTCATCTCCTGAACGGGGGTCCAACATTGAGTCAATCAAGGAGTTGATCAATGGCTTGCCTGGGAAGTGGCTTCGTAAATAAATTAGCTACATTTTCTTGAGTAGAACAAGATGCCAAGTTGATGACTTGTGATTTTATTAATTCACAAACAAAATGGTAGTGCACTTCAATATGTTTTGTTCTACCATGAAATGCTAAGCTATGTGCCAAGGCACGGGCACTTTGGCTGTCAGTGAAATTAGCTACATTTTCTTGAGTAGAACAAGATGCCAAGTTGATGACTTGTGATTTTATTAATTCACAAACAAAATGGTAGTGCACTTCAATATGTTTTGTTCTACCATGAAATGCTAAGCTATGTGCCAAGGCACAGGCACTTTGGCTGTCAGTGAAAACTGCAATAGGAGAGTCTTGCAAAACACTAAGGCGACAAACTAATTGCATTAACCATCGCAACTCACAACAAGTATCCAAGTAGGCTTGATATTCAGCTTCCGTTCATGAAGTAGAAACTGAGTTTTGCTTCTTTGATTTCCAAGAAATTAAGCCTGAACCTAACATAAAACAATAGCCAGATGTAGACTTTTTAGAATCAATATAATCTGCCCAATCAACATCCGAGTAGCCAACAAGCTCAATGCCACCTCTAAAAGACAGACCATACTCGAGTGTGTTGGCCAAGTACCTAAGAACTCGAATAGTTGCTTGCCAATGACTTTGTCTCGGAGCACTTGAGAATTGGCTGAGAATACTCACGCTATATAGGACAAATCAGGCCTAGTGTAAGTTAAGTGAAGAAGAGACCCAATTAACCGTCTATATATTTGGTGATATCTTCAAAGACAGACCATACTCGAGTGTGTTGGCCAAGTACCTAAGAACTCGAATAGTTGCTTGCCAATGACTTTGTCTCGGAGCACTTGAGAATTGGCTGAGAATACTCACGCTATAGGACAAATCAGGCCTAGTGTAAGTTAAGTAAAGAAGAGACCCAATTAACCGTCTATATATTTGGTGATATCTTCAAATATGGGAGAATCATCTTCACAAGATAACTTTGAGTTAGGATCCATCGGACAAGAGAGTGGCTTGCAATTTGACATGCCATAGGTCTCAAGGAGCTACCAGAGATACCTATGTGATTGATAGACCTCCAGTTGGCTGAGGAATATACCACCATGTGATTGATAGACCTCCCTACCTATAAAGTAATGGAAAAGTCCTAGATCAATCATTTCGAATGTGGTTTTGAGGTCAGCACGGAGCTCCTTGATTTTAGAAGCAAGGGACCCTGTAATTAGAAACATATAATATGATCAAGCATAGCAGATTTTCTTGGGAAAAGACATAGAGATTGCTGTCAATATAACAGGTATCAATTTTGTCATGCCAAGCTTTGGGACCTTGCTTTAAACCATACAAGGCTTTGTGTAACCAGTAGACCGTGTCTTTCCACTCTGAAATCTCGAAACCTGGAGGCTGTTCAACATAAACTTCCTCTTTCAAGTCACCATTAAGGAAGGCTGACTTGACATCCATTTGAAAGATGGGCCATTTGTAGTGAGCAGCAAGCGCAAGCACACATCGAATAGAGGTGTACCTTGCTGTTGGAGCAAAAGTTTCCTCGTAATCCAGTCCTTCGACTTGTGAGTAGCCTTTTGCAACAAACCGTGCCTTCTGCTTATCCAAAGTACCATCAGCATGGTACTTGGTCTTAAATATCCATTTCAGTCCAATGACCTGTCGATGTTGAGGTTGTGGGACCAATTCAACTTCCATTGCTGCTTTCCACTTTGGAAGAACAAGGGCCTCTTTTGCTGCTGTGGGTTCTTGTGATTGCACAATAGTGCACAGTAAAGCAAAGTTGCATGACTGAAGAGGCTATTGTGACCTACGTGTTCTTTCATGTTGGTCGAAGAACCAGATTTATACTCATGAAGTTCAGCATTGGAGAGATGAGAATCACGAATGGTGGCTTGAAGCCACTTGGGAAGTGGTGGAAGTTGGTGTGTAGAGGGAGGGGAAACGAGTGGAGTTGAGGGAGAGGGTTGAATTGTTCGTGAAGTTAGAGGTTGAGTAGGAGGAGATGGGGGGCTTGAAGATGAGGCATCTTCATCTATAATAGGAGATTCCGGAAGAGCTGGGATTTCAATCCTGAACTCAAGTGAAATCCTAGAGTCATCCGGCTTAGACTCCACAAAATGAACATCCCTAGAGATGACTAGGGACTTTGATTCTAAATGCATTTCTTGGTTTTAGACTCAAATTTAGTCCTTTTATGATCTGAAATGTGAGCATAAGCATCACAACCAAGACTTTAAACTGAGATACTAAGGGGCTTTACACTTGTAAATGCTTCTGCAGGGGTCACTGCAGCAATTGCTTTTGTTGGGCAACAGTTGATGATGTGGACTGCTGTGTTGACAACTTCACCCCAAAACGAGAGAGGAAGATCAGATTGAGATAGCATTGTATGAGCCATATCTTGGACTGTGTGGTTCTTCCTTTCCACAACATTTTGTTGAGTATTGGGTGTAGAAAACTGGCGAGCAATGCCTCATTGAGAGCAGAAATGGTGGAAAGATTGGGAGCTAAACTCTCCACCATTGTCGGACCTGATCTTACGAACTTTCTTTGATGTCTTGTTCTCCACAAGAGCTACCCATTCTTGAAATTTGGAGAAGGCTTGCGATTTCTCTACAAGAAAATAAACCCAAACCTTATGGGAAAAATAATCAATAATAAGCATTTAGTGGCGTGCACCACCAAGAGTATTGGTTTCATGGGTCCACAAAGATCCATGTGCATTAACTCCAGGATAGATGTTACATAGTGCGTGGCTTCATGAGGGAAAGGCACTCGATGTTGCTTGCCATGAAGACAAGCAACACATGGGGTATTGGGAGTTTTGAAAATAGGCAGACCCTCAACTAGATGTGAAGAGGAGAGCTTTTGTAGAGAATCGTAATTGAGGTGACCGAACCTAGTGTGCCACATCATGGGATCTTCTTGTGCAACCAAAGCATGAGAGTCTTGAAGAAGATGAGATTTGGATTTTTCCACGGGGCTATGGGAACTTTTCAGGCGATATAAACCCCCTTCTTGTGTGCCACTAGCTACAATTTGTAGGTTGTTGGTGTCAATGACTTCCAAAACTGAGCTATCAAAGTAGACTCCATAACCTTGCTTAGTGATTCGGTAGACCGAAAGTAGGTTTGTAGAGATGCGATGCACATGTAGCACATCTTAAAGAACGGCCGGTTCGTCATTTAAAGAAGTGTTAAGAAACACATTACCCACACACAAAGCCTCAATGCTTGAGGCATCTCCTATGGAGATTTGGGAGAACCTAGGCTTCACATCATGCAAAATGGATTTGTCATAAGTCATGTGTGCAGTGGCATCACTGTTTACTAACCACTCATCAATGGTGAGGTAGTAGTTCCAGCCAAATGTGAAGAATGTTCCTCAATGCCAAGGAAAATTGTTTCTTTGGCTGAGTGGAACGAGTTTGATTTTGGTGTAGGTTGACTTTCAGTAGAAAAAGATTTCTTGGCATTGTCCCTTTCCTTTTTCCGACAGTCGGGCTGAATGTGACCTTTGTAGCCACAATAATGACAGGTGAGCTCTTTGTAAGCTGGGTTGTTTGGTGTTCTTGGATTGGGTTTGTTGTAGGAGTTGCCATTTTGCTTCCACTTGCCTTTACTTTTCACATGTAGAAGCGTCTCATTGGAAGTTTGAGCACTTTTCTTCGTTGTTGCCATGTCTTGTATTCATATCAGGTGTGTTGGGAAGAAAAGAAATTGTGTCACAAAAGGCTGAGAATGACTCAGGCAACTTTATCATTAGACGATGCACAAACTCAACTTCAGTTGACTTGCTTCCCAAAGAAACTAGTTCCTTTTGGAGAGTAACAAATTGCATTATTTGATCCATGATAGTGGGAGTGTCACGAATCTTGGGATTGGCTAGTTGGCTCTCAATAGCTATCATTTGAGCATAATTAGCTCGATGATACCTCTTTTTGAAAGCTGTCCATAGTTCATTGGCTGTCTCTTCATCTGTAGCTTGAAATTGACGAGCGATGCTCAGTTTAATATCAAACATGAGGAAAGCATGAGCACGAGAATCCTTATCTAGCCAAGCTTCATTCTCGGCGTTAGATGAGCCAGCAATTGATTTGGTTGAAGAGGATGAAGTTACCAGTGGTTTCTTGTCACTACCATTGACTACATTCCATAGACGATGGTATTGTAGCAAGGTCTTTATTTGCAGTTCGTAATCCAAGTAATTGTTCCCATCCAAGATGGGACTCTTTGGAGACTTGGGGAATGGTTGATGAAACAATGGTGGCATGTGAGGCCATGGATATCCTCCTCTTGAGCTACAACTGGACAATTTGCAACACTGTAAGTAGATGCTTAGGGTCTTTCTACTCCTCCCTAGATGCTAGGCGAGGCTCAAATGAGGGGAAAAGAAAAAAATAAGAACCTCCTCTATAGGGTTGGGAAGGAGGGATAAAAGAAGATAGGTCTGTGTGCTCTTTGGCAAAAAAAATCAGGCTGAGGATATGGAGACCTCACTGCTCTAATACCATGTGAGAAAAGCTGTTAATAGCAACAACAGAACAATTGTTAGAACAAAATAGACATGGTACTCAATTCCTTGACAGTGGCTTTACTACGTTCGGTCGTAGTGTGTTCACAATTCATACAAACGGAACATCTGGCATCGATTGCTTCTACAAGATCACCGGGCCTCTGCCGCCCAATCTTGTATGCGATGGTCGGTGGCCGATAGGCTTTGCTCCCTCTAGGGGCCAGTCCTCGCTCACCAACGGTTGCGGACGCTTCGCTAATCAATCTACAGTTCGATTTAGCAGCGAGACAGTCAAGCTGTGAGAAGGCTGTTAGAAAGTAGTAGAAAAAATGGTTGCAAAGAGTAGAGACATAGCCAAAGAGTAGAGCTTGTTTGTAAGTAGCAGCAAAAGTAAAAGTCTTTATAAAAGAGGCCGGTATAGCCTATTTATACAAATTTGGGGAAAGTGGGTGAAATGGTTGTTTAGTAGTTAAGTGAGTATTGTACTGCTAAACAGGTACAATAAACTAGGAATAAGAGGGAATATCTTGGAAAAGAGAGAAGGCATTTAAAGAGTTGCAGATTCTAGAGAGAGAAGAATCTAGAATGTAAAAGAGAGACAATAAAGATGAAAGAGATTGCAGGTCTAGAGCTGCCATCCTCCAACAGAACATGAGATGGAGCAAACTTGTGTCCATAACAAGAATGTGAGAAAGAAAGCTTGTGTCATCTTGAGTCTCCATGTGAATGAAAAAACAGCCACAACTAACCAAGTCTCACCATTTCACTCATGTGAGCTTTTCCTCTTTCTATTTGTTTTTGTATTTATACTTTAACTCACAACTAGGTAGGCATCAGTTTTTGATGAAGAAGTAATCCCATCATTGGAGCCATGAAACCAGCTTCTGGAGTCCATACATAATATTCAGTAAGATAACTACGTAGCCAGTTTTTTGCACTCTAGATTGTCTCAATCAGCCCCAAATCCGAATTTCGAGTTCTGCATGACTGGGTTGAATAAGGTAAGTCTAGCTTGTATTGCAAAGTGCTGGTCTCTGAAAAAATATCTTCAGGAACATATAGCTTTTAAGTGACTTTATGTAGGGCCTCACCCCTAACTTCACCATGACTTTATAAGTGGCAAAACTACAAAATTGGACACATAACCTTTACTCGCATTTGAACCCAGTGATAACTGTACCCAGTGCTTGAAATACCAATCTTGGGCTCCAATCTTTGTACTATAGGCCTTTGTCCATTACAATTGGCCATAGAATTTCATTTTAACTGATTTCGTGAGTTTTCCAGAAAATAAATGACATACAGGGAGAACACAAATACATTTTAACTGATTTCGTAAGTGTTATTATGCAATACGTCATACAGGGAGAACACAAATACACCTCATAATGACATTTTATCGTCTGGAAAAATGGTTCACAAAAACCATAGAAAGTGAGCAAAAAAATTTATCATCTGAAACATGGTTAAAGAAAACCTAGAATGGATACACAAAAATAAATGTCCGACATCTAGATAGAACGATTGAATAAAAACTACATATGGATACAAGGAAATGTTGTTTAGAAACTTTGCAAACAGTTCGACAAAATTTATCAGAATCTTATGTTTTAAAAACATGTCTATATTTTAGAGCCTCACACCACCAAGTGTTACTGTCTGTATAACCACCAAAAACAAAACTAGCCTTAGAAATGAACACAAGAAAATCATGTCATCAAGAAATTAGTCAGCACATTGGCAAAGTTTCTGATCATGTTATGCTATCGTATGAACAGATGAATAAACAAATCCTAGAAATGAGCACAGAAACACACCTGCCAATGTGAACATTTTGATGTCTTGGATCATGCAACCATATGTTATCATATTGATATAGCACACAGAATGCACGAGAAAACCTTGTGATTTACAAGAACGCTTACCAAAAAAACGACATGTAATAGACACAAGACGCAACTGGTGAAAATCAAACCAGAAAGATGAACACACAAAAAATCAAAGATTGAAAGCTAAGATAAAACCTCAGAAAAAGAAACATGGAAAACAGTTGATTAGAGACCCACAGAATTCTAATAACTAACCTGCAGCCGGAAGTTCTGACCATACAACCAGACAAAAATGAAAAACAAAATCCTAAACGAACATAACAGAAGAAAGAAAAACCAAATATCATCGAAAAAAACAGCTGAAAAACAAAACGTAATAATAATGCTACTTATCACATAGAATAGAAATGAAATGACTCAATATGTCAGAAAAAGGAAAAAAAATTGTTTTTGAAGTTACCTGTGTCAAGAAAGTCTGATCATGAGGATGGGAGGCGTTGAGGAGGGGCATGAGAATGGTAGCATGGTCCTCTGGCGCAATGTCAGGTAGAGCTTCACAGTTGTAATCATCCACAAGCTTCATGCAGGCTAAGAGCAGAGATCGTGGGGACAAGCGGTTCTGATTCTTCCGATTATTCTGGTTCGTGACGTTGCAGACACGACCTCGATCAGAAGCTTCAGGATTAAGAAATGGAAGGCATGCCACAGGATCGTTCTCTTCCATGATAGCTTCTTCCTCTTTCCTTCTTCTTCCTTCTCCCTTCTTCTCCCTTCTTAGGAAGCTTTAAGACGAAGAAACTGAGGGCAAACAACGGGGTCGTTTTGGACCATGTTTTCTTTTTTCCTCTTTCTTTCTCCTGTCTTCTGACTCTTCGTCTTCATTCTTCCTTCTTCTTCTTCTTCTTCTTCGTTATTGCTTCTTTGTCGCCGTCGTTTTCTGCATCTTCTGCTTCTGCATTGTCTGGAGATTCACAAAAACCCCATGAAGAAATGCCATGGACAATGGGGGGTGGTTGGGAGCGCAGAGAATCGGAATCTGCGGGTGGAGTATCTCTTAATTCGCCCTCATGAGAGAGATACCCCTACGTTTTCCTTATGCCCTGTATGTGTATGTGTATGTGTATGTGTATGTGTATGTGTATGTGTATGTGTATGTGTATGTGTATGCGTATGTGTGCATATGTACATGTGCATGCGTATGCATGCATGCATGGAGGATGTATGTACATATGTATACCCACTGACATTCGAACACACTACTCGTGGAGGTGTAAGAATTGCATTTGTCCCACTACAAACACATCTCTATGACCATGAACACTTGTGTATTCGGCAACCATCTTCACAATTGGACTTTCTCAATCCCATTGAGATACAAATACAAAGCTTGCTTGTCTCGTTGTTAACGTGTCTTTACTCACCGCAAAAAACTTGACCCCATGCTCACCCCACGTCACACCATGCAAGCTAAGATGCAAGCAAACCCATTAAACATTTAATTGAAGGAGAACCCAATGTTACGAGATACATTTTGATGGAGGGTATAATGAGACATTATTGAAAACACAATGGGTATCATTAGTGATATATATCAAAATACATGACATATATTTTTTATGTTTTTCTGTCTTTTTTAATCCTCTCTTCCAATGTTTTCTCCTTCCTCTTGTCTGCATATTTTCTCTTCTATCCTCTTCCAAAGAGTTTTGATGTAACTAACAATGATTTATTTTGCATGTAAAAACTAAGATTCAAAATGGTAATTACCAAAGTGATTGGCCATAGCCAAACAACTTAAAATTATACATAATTGAATTATCAAAACTAGAAGCATTACAATTACATGCCAATGAACGGCATTGGCAAATTGCCTCAAAACTAATAAAAATTGAGCTTCATAAGAAAACTTAATCTCAATCCAAGAAATGTTGTGCATCAAACTCTTCAAAATGTGTTATCCCTCATACCCTTTGATTGAATGGATATATGCACTATTACAACATGGATGAAATGCCTGATAGAGCTCCTCTTGCAATTCATCACTAAACCCTAGCATTGCCCATTGACTGAATGTATATGCGCACTATGGCAATATTGATGATATTACATTTGTAATATTCCTTGTGAATCCATAAGTCAAATTAACAAGAATTGAAGTGCCCCAGATGGAAGCAATCCTCACATGCACACGCATATCCAGCCAAGGAGGAATTGCTACCTAAACTTAAAACTGTCTATATTTTCTGCTCAAACAAAATGATCTATTTCAAGTGCTCAAGACTTCTTTCTGATTGCCATGATTATCACTATCACAAGCCTAACCTTTTGTAACTCCCAGCTTTATATTTGCTGGCCACCTTCTAGTCATTCACAAGAGTTCACAACTACTTTCGAATTCAAGAAATTTTAACTGCCAACCTGGCAAACAGAAAAACCGAACCACAGGATAATTGTGAGGAAACAAAATCATGTTGGTCCACAATTCAATGCCATTTAGGACTTGTTGACACTCACATATTTTGATTGGCCAGATCCTCATCACTGATAAAGAGCAAGTTTTGTCATAATATGTAACATTAACAAAAAGGCAGAACTCATTGTACATATTTGCTTGAATGGTGCATTTTTCTGAGTTGAGCAGTTTAGTTAGATTCTTTGGTACACGCCTAATGGTTGAAGTTCATCAAATGTGTCAACATCCCTAAAGCTACCAATCTCCCGCAGACCAGACCATTGCCTACGTCTCAAAAACTCATGAAATCCATCTTCTGTATAGAATGTCTTCTCTTCAGTGGTCTGTAGAAGCTGCCCACTATCATCCTCACGTGAGCATATCTTGATTGTCACACCTATATAAACCTAGTATTAATTAACATATGTGTGTCATTACATAAAACAAACCTATCTATATCATGTATATGTATGTATGTATGTTTATACGTGTATGTCTGTTGATTTACAGATACAAGGAAAAATCTACCAATTTGCAAAACTGGGATCATCATTTTGACACATTTATCCTGGAAAAACTACTGAGCGCAGAAAATTATCTATACATGTATGTAAATGCACTAAGAATAGAGACATAAATAGTTGCTCACTTCAGACAGATTCAAACAATAATTCTATCCCATCATTGGGACTAAAAACTCGCACTACAGTCTGTCATGCTTCTGGATCCAAGACTTGAGGTGATTTGCTTCAGAAAAAGTCTATCAAAATATATGACTACTCCTTCTGTGCTTCCTTTTAGACTAGAAAAGATGCAAGATTGAAACCCGACTGTCTACTTGGGTGCAAAATTTGCACAATCAATTCAGCAAACTAAAGTTGCAACGAGGCAGACTATCTTGCAAACTTCTAGAACAGTCAATAATATTTAATTAGGAATCAAGATATTCAAATCTATGTCTTCCTCGATAGGAATTGAAACATCCAAGTAGCATGAATAAACCAGTGACTCAGGATAATTGCTTACCTTCATCTAGGTGAAGGGTGTAGATCCCTATAGGCATTTCACGGTCAAAACTTCTTATCACTCCATCACCATCCTCTAGCCAGAATGCACGCTTTGAACGGAGACCAAAACATGACTTAATTGCTTCTTTAATAGCTTCTCCAGTACCATCAATCCCTACCTTCTTTGTCGCATTTCCCCATTTAACAATTATTACCTTCCCCCCATATGTCCTGTCTCCACCTACGTAAGAAACATTGATTTTAAATGCATTTATTTTAATTGCTGTGTCATTAATGATTAAAATATGCCATATATTGTACTACCATTACCAGTAGGATCTCTCCAGCCCCAGTGGTGCAAACCATTTTCAACAACTGTATCACCTGATGGTAATTCTAGTGAGTTCCCTTCTCGATCCAATCTATGTTCAAGGTTGAGTGAAGCTTCCCTTGATGTTGCTGTCATATCAGAAGTCTCAGAACATCAATTTCAGAATGCTACATAAATAAGTTCCCATGCATCCAGATAAAGTTTGTGACTCTACCTTACAAATTAAAAAACAAATCTTTATGGGATTATAACTACATTTGGCAAAGAAAAAGATGAAATGTAATACTTATCAGCCAATATTAGAAATAAAGATGAGGTCGCTCTAGCATACGGCCCAAATTTTCATCATAAATTGACTGGGATTCAAAACGAAGTGATGCATATTGTCATATTGACTACCCAAAATCAAGGGCCCAACCATCTTTAATAGAATGACAAAGGAACCAAGCAGTGAGATACAATGCATTTAAATGACCCAGTAAAAGATTATGATCAGCCTCCAAGAGAGTGAGAAGCTTTGTAAGTGGGGTAGCAGAAACAGTCTAGATTGAGCATAGAAAAGACAAGGTTATTAAGTCATATCATACAATACATGTATGGTATCGATGGAATTTTAAGACTTATATTACATGATAAGATTAAATTAGATCAGAATAGATTTTTTATCACCCACAAGGGAACTGTATAAAAATATCATTTTGTATGTAAATCTTCCTAAGAAAGGAAGTTACTACTTTGTAATGAAAACTCTCTACGTGAAAACAATGCATGCAGATATGTGCTCACCATCCTTCACTAGGTTTTCATTGCATACCTTGCATATCTTCATACTTGGGCGATGATGCCATGATGCTACCTCAACATCTAACAGCAAGTTCGAGGAAGTGTAGGGCTCTCCGAGAGCCGAGGTTCATGGGGATGGTAAGTATCCACTCACTAGGTTTAGGGTTAACAATATACCAAATGTTAAGATTCAATAGGCTAGACAATCATTAAGATTCATTAGAATGAGAACAATGCATGCGTCCATAAATTTGAAAAATAAATCAACATACTCTTTTAGATTCGGTAACATATAAGCATATTTTTGGTAGTTTTCCCTAACAAAAGCCAAATATTATAGGCATTTTTGTTTTTTCAGCTGAGGAAAAATAACATTTTCTGCAACAAGTTCACTCATATTCAAACAGAAGTAAAGGCCATGGGATTTTTATTGAAGGCCATTCTCCCATACACAGAGAATGTAGCTACCTTGGGTCTTTGTGGTAGAGTCTCCTCTGGGTCTTTGTAAGAAGATATTTACTGATTCTATCCTGTCAAATGGTTTGGTTTTCCTTGAGAAGGTTTCTCCACTTTGAAAACCCCTTTCGCCCCATCTTGAAATAAATTTTCTTCAAAGATTCTTATTTTATTTGTATGTGTTAAACAAATCATCAGGTTCTATTCTGGAACGAATCATGGCCCTTATCCCTTCTCCAGCCCATGTCTCAACCTATTTCTTCAGTTCCTCTGGGTCTTCGTTCTCTCTGCAATTCTCTTGTAAATATATGGGATTAGAACAAGATGTTATATGCTGTAACATCGGATATTGAGAATTTTCCAAAAGTGTGGTTATTTAAAGATTTATGTCATACGCGATATAGTTTCTGCCATACCTCAGAATTCTCATTCTGCAAGTCACTTCTAAGGTTAAAACTATGTTAAATGCACATCCATAGTCTTATGAATAGATAAAACGCAAGCAACATAGCCATTAAACATATAAACCACGTGCAATACTATCTCTACCATATTTCAAAATTCTTGTTTCTACTTACAGTCAGTCTCTTTCAGTTGTTACTGACCATGTGAAGAGAAATGTAGCTATTTAGCTATACATTATTTTCCTTTACTCTCCAAAAAAATGTATGCAGATTAACTTCACGAGCAACACTACATCCATCGTAGTTAGAAACACTGTGGATGAATGTGCAACATTTGTTGAAACCATGGCTATAAACTTATAGATTTCAATAAGACACACAACCGTAGCTCTGCTACAACTCAGAAAGCTGTGGTCTTATGAAAGTGTGACATTTGTCTCTACCATAGCCAAAAGATGTATAGAGATTTATATCACGAGGAATACTACATTTGCCGTGCCTAAAAAATCTCGTCCAGAAAAACCATTCAACCCTGTATTTTGTCTGTTTAACAGAATGAGCTTGATCAACAATGGGCGTACATCGAAATCATACACGATCGTTGGACGATGGAGATCGAGGGAAACAATTGTTAAGCCAGCGAGCGCTGATATGGAAGCTTGGCCATGGAGGAGAAGGGACGGAAAGAGCAGTTTACCTGGAGGGGCTTGTTGCTGGTCCATGGGCTGCAGTCTGCGAAGAAGCTATGGCCTTCTCCTTCGGCAGAGATCATCCATGGTTAGACCAGACCAGGTCCAGGCGCTAAACGAGATTCGAACCCGGGTTCACTATTATCGGCTTCTATTTCGCATGAGCTTCTCTTAATTATATTGATGTACATATATGTATAATGTATATCATGTATGTATGTATAGAGTTAAGTGTTACCCAACGTGATGAATGAATGAACCATAATGATGGGCACGTGGATGCATATGTCTCGTCCGTCCGACAGATCCATACTTCCCTTGTCCCGGACATGTCCTCATCATGCCCCACCCTCTTCTACCATCATATTCTCGTTACAAACCTCGGTTTCTAGAGCATCCATCTATCATAAGCATTCATTCTTTAATACTCGCGGATATGCCCTACATGCAAAGGCGACGTTTTTCAAAATAGTGGAACCTTGAAAAGAGCTCAGCAAGATGGCATAATAGAAGAATGATATTCCTTTCCATAGCTAAGGCAACCCGTGGTTGTAGCCAACAATGGAAAAAGAACATGAAAGGGTGTGACAAATGCGTTGGGTTGGGTCGGCCAACAGAACGAAGGCGTGTGCCGGTAACTATTCCTTTCCATATATCTTGGTCTCGTCGTGAAAGTAAAAAGATGTTGTGCAATTAATATTGCAAAATCCATGGTACGCATGACCTATGTCATGCTAAGGATAGACATAGTGGTAGTGTATAGCCTATATCACGCTAGAGTAATCGTGATGGTAGTGGAAAACTTGCATTGTGCAATGAAGGTAGTAGGGGAAAGGGATAGTGCCATTTGAGGTCATTGCCCCTTTCCTGGATTAACATTCCCCGTAGACCTACTTTCGGCACTCTTGGAGCTTGGTTTCAAAAAGTCTTTATGGGATAATGCAGTTTGACAATTTATTAAAAGATGCCCATGGACACTTGGGGAAACTAGCCTCCAATGTAGATAATACTCTTATTAAAATAACAAACAACATTTATAGAATGCATTTACATGCTTCAACAATGTCTTCATATTACCTCATCGAGTACACCACGTAACTCAATAATAACAAGTAATGTATTAACACAATCCATCAATGTGCCATGGAGCATAGTCTTTATTAAACATGCATGCATCAAACATGTCACCTCACTACATAACACACTCATAAGGATTTTATTTTCTAGCAACATCCATTGGTGGAAACAAGTCAAAAAGGTATTCGAATAAATTGTTGCATTGTAAGGAATATTTAGTCTATAGCAATATATACTAGTGTCTTGCTACAAAAAGAATTGCTTTGGTCACTTTGTAGGAGGTGCTGACAGGAAGAAACCCTTATTAATCTACTTTGCATTTATCGCCTTAAAGTGCCTTCCTTGTAGCACCCTTGCACCAACTAACCCATAAGCTACATCTGTGGTTCAATTTCCTTGATACTTTCAAAAGTACTTTGACTCATTGGGTTTTACCACACACCTTAAGCACTTTTCAAGCGTTTTGGCACAGGTCCAATAATTGCCTCTATGGACATTATCAACTCTTCACAATCAACATAATATTGGGTAAATGTTTGGGTGTCGTTTGACGCATATCTTATTACCCTACTTAGGAGAAGGTGTTGCTATTTGTCACAACATGTTATTTGTAGTCTAAAACGTAAAGGAGCATTGTCTTTAAACTATGAAGGAAGTACGAGCTTTATAAGAGAGAAACTTTCCAATTTTTTATGTACTACCTTGAGTACGTTATTTGTTTGCAGTGTATGAATATAGATAAGAAAACAATTGTCTCACGGCTAGGTCAAGCCTTTCTAAGGTCATAATGGTGCGACCTTATTGTTGTCTCATTGCTTTTATTGCATCAACGTTTACTAGCAAAGTAAAAAAAGGTTACACACTCTATGTTGAAAGATGCATCAAAGTAAAAGAAAAGTTAGATCCTTAACTTGATTGCTAATTTCTAGTAATTTATAGTAATCATTGATTCAAATAAACCGTCCAAGGAGAATACATATCAATCCTAGGAACTTTTATTTATTGGAGCTCTTATTTCTGAAGAGGGACGAGGGATTGCATCTAACAAAAATTATTCCACCGATGGACGAAGCTTTATGCCATAGGTGATGCAATATGCTTATTTTGATCATGACAACCTTTGTCTTCAAATTGGACGAATAGAGTATTTATATGGTCAAAATCTCAATCTCAAAATGATTTGAAAGGATGGAAATATTGGGTGCGGGCAAGCAAATTCAAGAGTTGTTTCCCACCTAGATTATTGAGAAGGCAACAAGCAAGGCAATTTCATGTGTCGTGTTTTTGTGGAAAGATTCCGCGGGGAGGGAGATGCGTGATGCGATGTTTCCTAGTTTTCTTGAATGCGAAAGATGACTGCATTTATAGGAGCATTGATGATAGCAAAGGACATGACAAGTATGAATGAAGAAGCAAGGAGGGTGTGTGCCGAGGTTGATAGATAGAGATGGATGTCTTGTTAATGACCGCGAGAGACAGATTGCGATCTATGAGGGGTTGGAGCCCATGACAAGGAAAGGATCGGACGAACGTATCGTTCACTCATGGATCCCGATTCCTAGCAAAACAAACTTCAAAACCCGATGGCCATAACTCAAAAGAGGTATTGGACCCCATAAACCATGACTCCAAACCTATGGCAATATATATGTATGTACATATACATATACATACATGGATAGCCATAGCCATATATGTATGCATAATCATAGATAGATAGACCGAGATATATGCATAATGTAAAAAATAATTAAAGCTTCGCATGGATAAAAATAAATAAATCTGTGTCGGTAAATATATGTGTGATGTGACTGACACATACATACACACACATACATACATAGATACATACATTCATACATACATACATACATACATACATAATATGTACATATACAGACACACACACACACATCATGCAAAGTAATTGGCTTTAATTAATGATGGATGTGATGTATATATATGTATGTATACATGGATAGTGATGGCAGTTAATGCTTCTGCTGTCACCATCTCACCTAACCCTAACCCTAACACCGCCACCACCACACCCCCTCCATTTAACAATACAGGAAATCCTACATGGAGGGGTGCAATGATTCCATCTCCATCTCCATCTTCATGCACTCTCAATCTCTCATCTCAGGCTTGGCTGCTTCCATCAAGCTCTGTCTGGTACTGCTCTGTTTCTTGCTTCTTGCAGGGCTAGAGATAGCAAGCTCCATCGCTAGTCCTGTAGCGAGTAGTAAGTAATTACATACTCTGTTTTTTAACCAGCTTCTTGCAAACCTAGGAAGGAAGTAGCTTGCTTCCATTGCTATACATATTTGGCTGTAGCTAGCTAACCAGCCATGGAGACGCCGTCCATGCACGTGCTTCCCAGCACCATCCTCAGGCTCCTTCCATTGCTCCTCCTGCTGTGGAGCTGCTGCTTCTGTTCATCATCATCATCATCATCATCATCATCATCATCCCTGGCTCTGTCTGCTCCATCCCAGACAGAGGAAGGAGGAGGAGGAGGAGGAAACGATGAGAAGGAGAGTAGTAGTGAGCCCCTGGTTCCTGCTATGTTTGTGTTCGGTGACTCGCTCGTCGACGACGGCAACAACAACTTCATACCTTCGCTCGCCCGCTCCAACTTCGCCCCTTACGGCATTGATTTCCCGCTGGGCCCAACAGGAAGGTTCTGCAATGGACGGACAGTCCTCGATCTCGTGGGTAAGTCTCAGGCTTCAGCTAAGTATGATTCATCATTCATGGCGTACTAAAACAGTAGACAGAAACAAAGAATCCATAGCTATGCCGTTGACAATGTGGTTTGTGGCGACTGTTTTCTCAGTCTTAACAATCCCGTTTTTCTGTTAGTGAACGAGAACTGAATCTGTGGTATGGTTTCTTCTTCTTCTTCTTCTTCTTCTTCTTCTTCTTGGATTTTGAAAGGTGAAATGCTTGGGCTTCCATTTGTACCTGCATATCTCAATCCTCAGTCGCATGGCAATGCAATCCTGCGAGGTGTCAACTACGCCTCTGGCGCCGGTGGTATCTTAGATTCATCTGGAAAGAACTACGTATGTTCCTCACCTCCTGTTTCTCTCTCTCTCTCTCTCTCAATCTCAATCTCAATCTCGAGTCCTCATTTGAAGCCTAGGACTTCACAACACATGACTATGGTGCGTTCTTTTCCTGCAGATTTCGCGGCTTTCATTCGACACCCAGATCGAGAACTTCAAAGATACAATGCAAGAGCTGTCTGGGCTTGTCGGTCAGGGTGCACCGCTCACTGATTATGTATCCAAATCCCTGTTTGCGATTGTATTTGGGAGCAACGACTATCTGAACAACTACCTCATCAATTCCACCGGATACAGCCAACAGTATACCCCAGATGCCTACAAGCTCTTTGTAGCCCAGAAATTCGCCAAGCAACTTATGGTAATCAGATCGGAATGTCTCATTCCCCTATTGTTGGGTTCTTAGATTTGTTTGTTATCTGCTTGGAAACATACCTATATGTGTTGTTTGTGTCCCCATTGTTATGCATTGATAGGCATTGTATGGATTGGGAGCAAGGAGATTCTTGATATCTGGTGTGGGTCCATTGGGTTGCATTCCGAACCAACTGGCCACGAAGAGTAAGGACGGAGGCTGCGTGGGTTACATCAATGAGCTCATCCAGGGATTCAATGCAGAGGTCGTCCAACTGGTGGGTGAGCTCAATGCCGATCCTCGGCTTAAAGGGGCGACATTCCTCTATGGCAAAGTGTATGAGAAGTTCGAGGACATCCTGCAACACCCATCGAATTACGGTAACTATTCCTTATGATGAAACTGTCATATATATATATATATACCTACATTTAGCCCTGACATGATCTGAATACAGTTTCCTCGAATGTGCGATCCTAACCTTAGAATTGATGTAGCTAATGTCGGGTTCTGGTTATGTATTTGTATGAATCTTGTTTCAGGTTTCACAGAGACCAAATCGGGTTGCTGCGGAGTGGGTAAGTACCGGGGATTGATCACGTGTCTTCCAGGAATTTCCACCCTTTGTCCAGATAGGGACCGCCATGTGTTCTGGGATGCTTTCCACCCAACTGAAGCTACAAACCGGCTCATTGCCTCGGCTGTGTTCCATGGTGGCAGCGGTGAGATTGTCCCCATGAACCTCAGGCAGCTCTTACAGAAATCGCAAGGCTAAAAACTTGGCTCACAAGAGAGACATAACATAATTGGAATCAAGCAAAACTAGAGTAGGAGTTCAAATTGTTTCCTTCTATGGAAACGTCCCAGTTTCCATACAATATCATCCTGATCTTTTTAGATGGATATGAAAGGGCAGACAACATAAGCACTAATTTTATCACAATATCATCATGAAATAGAACTAGGCTATTATTGTTCACCTTGGTAGATCTTACATGCATAATATATGTATATGAGTGAAGGTGGTTCACGGGTTTTGTGGATTATAGATTGATGTGGACAAATTTGTATCCATGCTATCTAAAAAGATCAGGACCTTCCTGCTATTTCCAATGCCAGCCACTATTTTGAGATAATACTATGATATATGTATGTGTTTATGTTTCTTTCAAATCTCATGTCGCCCTTGGTTTTCCTTCATGCTTATGATTATGACTCGAGGCTCATCATGACGCAAAGACAACACGCAAAAAGTTTAAATCTATACAATCAATGAGTGTAGTACACACACAATGCGGTGGCATGTGAAATAAATGAAGCAGCCGGATTAATATTTATTGCACTCTTTGCCCAGAAGCTGGTCATTGGTTACTTTTCTTTCCTATTCAAAGCATGTACTACTACATCTCTAGGTTACATTCAGGGATAAAATGGTGCAAGTAAAGCTCTCTCTAAATATAGTTTGATACCTCAGAGAAGGGGAATCGATATATGATACCTTTTTTGGTTGATTAAATGGTAGGGAATACGCACATGTGGAGCTATGTTGACACATACATGTACTGGTGTTAAGATAATGACATGAATTAATCTGCTCTTCAGGACCAGTGAAACCAAAAGTTAGGTGTCACACATCACCTATTCCTTCCTCTTCCAAGCAGCATTGTTTTCACAGGAATCCAATGATTATATGCGTGGTACAAGCATTGAATATGGAAGATTAAAATTTGTTTCAGGCTAGGAACGGACCATGCAAAGCTTCTATTTCCAATGGTACCGTACCATCTGAGTTATTTTCACTGGCTTATATGGGGTATCATCAAAATATGGCACTTATGATCTAAAAAGAAATCACAATGTATGTTCGAAACGTCACATATAATTAGTAGACAGGGATATCATGATGATGCAAATAGTAAAACAGTGCACTAATGAGTGTACTGTATAGGACTGGAACATGCATGTGGATCGGTCTATAGGAGATTGTTGAACTGCAAAATGTGTTAACGTCATTCAAGTGGTGAAAAAAAGGTCAGTGAGATATTTTTTATTTCAGTCCTGCAGACTATGTCAAGCATTTTAGTTTTCTCGGCACATTCCTTGAAGGTCTTTGTGTGCTGCTGTGGCATAAACAAATCTATGCTAAATCCGTATGTAATTCAAATGCTACATACAAATCCATTAAGAATACTGGGTGTGCCAAACATGTATACTTTGACTACTGACTCCCCATAGTTCTTCGGCCAAAACTCTATCTAGATCCTGATTGTCATATTTTTTTAAAGGCAGCATTCTAGTTCGAGACCCTAGAGAACATCGGTGACCTAAACATGTGATCACTATGACTTGATTATAAATAACAATGAATGATAGAAAATGCAATGGGCATGTGTAGTCTGATAAGTGACTTTTTGTTATTGCTTAAGTGACCTGATTTGGAGCCCGTGACTCTTCATCTGGTCTGCTCAAGCTTATTGAAGTGCAGCAAACTAAACTTAGTTCATTAAAAACAAGGGTGCTGACCTAACTTCAGATAAAGATCTGGAGGAAACGGTAGCCTTTGTGAAGGGATTTGTTTCGGTGTTATCAATTGGGTAGGATTTCCGCCTAAAACAGGAAAGAATTTTCTATTACCGGTTTCTAAGGTCAACCACATTGTCGGTTTCATATGAAATTGGATGCGATTCATTATGTTCCACATTGTTACTTCTTGTGTCTCAATTGAGTATTCCCAATTAGTGTAGTCCGTGTGCATCCCCAATTTGCTGATGTGAAAGTGTTTCAATGGACTGATTGGAACTTTCAAAGACGAATTGTTACAATTGCATGATCATAATGTAGCTGACTGATAAGTTATAACTTTGGGTCCTAGCCATAAGGTCTACATGATAGCCAATCTGGAATGAGGTTACCTGAAACTATCATTGCCAACTGAGAGACATGCTTTATTGGAAACCTCAACAGCAGAGAACACGTAGAATCAAATGGGAAAGAGAATTAAGTTTTGAACTGCATGAGTAGACATTGTGTTCAAGATATGAAGGTCATATGAGACATATATATCTCTTGATGAATAAGACTTATAACTCATTGAAATATTCATCAACCAAGGTTTTTCCTTTCAAGCATCAAGGCCCAAGACCGTTCTATTATTCACGGTTTACATGACATTTTCCTTGATTTAGCAAAGAGTAACCTACAAGTTAGTAATTTATTAGTTGCGTTCTTCAATCATAAAAAAAGGACTGGTAAAACAAAATTCTTCTTGTTACATATAAGTAAACACATTTTCCATGGGAGTGTATTCTGGATTGGAACCTCTTAAGGCTTCTATAGATAAGATAATTAAGTTCCCAGGATTCTGATTACTTCTGGGTACATGTTTTCTCATCTAGCATTTCTTTTTTGTTAAAGCAAAGCACTACAATAAATAATATCATTGGAATCCCCAAATTTCTATGACTCTTTACTGGCATAAAAGGAAAAAAAAAAGAATTGAACAAATGAATACAACCTTCTCCAACTTAATACATGTATTTTTATCTCAAACACCAAAACACATTTGAGTGGCGGTCAATACTAGACAATGAGCATGTTATAGATCATCACACTGGATAATAATTTTAAGTTTTTATCAATTGCCTCTTGTGTCTAACACTAATCCCTTCTAATGTCTGTGGATAAGTGAAGCAAAGATAGTCCAATTTTCTATCTTTGACTCACTTTCTCGAAACCGCCCCCAAAACATGTAGCCTTTCCAATTGGAAATGGGTCCTAATGAAGTGAAAACAATTCCCTAGTGAATCAAGGAACACTCAGAAAATTATGAGTAAGGACTCAAATCCCACAGGAAAGTCCAAAATTGAATGTAATAGCATCCACCCATCCCCTTTAAAATTTAAGACCACGATAAAAAATCTCTATCGATTCCTCCAATATTTTTTTGATTTTCCCACATTTCATCACATCACCACACAATTCTTTTGATGCGATTTCTTTTTCTTCTTTTGCTTTGGAGGTTGCAACACAACCCGAATGGCAGCATCAAAGACGGCCTTGACATTCTGCCAAAAACGAACAAGTGCCAAAAAAGTCTTATAGTATGTTAGAATAGACTATGTTCTCAAATCACATCACAATGTTTCACTTGAAAAATTAACACATAAAAGAACATCAATGTTTGAGAGAAACAAACATAGACCTGCTGTGTCTTTGCACTACATTCAATATAGGCAGATGCCCCTATTTGCTTCCGTAGCTCCTCGCCCTAAATGAGTTTGTGAAAAATCTGGTTAGATATCAATGTCCCTTTACCTTTTGAAATTTTAAAGAATTTATTTATATATTCGATGTATAATATAAACATGCTCTTACAAATATAGAAGTAATTGGAATGGCACCCGGATGATCCCTAAAGAAATGTTTATCCTCTCGCAAATCTGTAATCACAATCCAAGACATGGGAAGTTATTATGCATTACAAGGAAGTGTAAATATACTATCAATAACATGCAAAAAAACACCAAAATACATTTACGTTAAGCCACAATCCAAGAAATGGGAAGTTATTATGCATTACAAGGAAGTGTAAATCTACTATCAATAACATGCAAAAAAACACCAAAATACATTTATGTTAAGCCACAATCCAAGAAATGGGAAGTTATTATGCATTACAAGGAAGTGTAAACCTACTATCAATAACATGCAAAAAAACACGAAAATGCATTGCGTTAAGCCACAATAAAAGAAATTGGAAGTTATCATGCGTTACAAGAAAGTGTAAATCTACTATCAATAACATGCAAAAAAACACCAAAATACATTATGTTAACTATTAAGCAAAGAGGGGTTACTCAGGAATGGTTTAGAAAATGTGGGACATTCTGGTAAATTCTCAAAAAGTTAGCAGAGTGTTGGTACTTTCCCCTAAATCTAATGAGAAGCTTGAAAGGTCTGTATTAAGTAAAAATTGACAAGAAGAGGTTTTTTCTTATTTTTTGAGCATACAAAACTAGATACAAATTTAGTTACCAAGTTTCATTATTTCACTTCCTTCATTCAATACTTTTCATTTTCAAGAAACAGAATGCCTCAAGAATAATAACAGAAACATAACTAGGACAGCATAATAACTCAGGACCTGAAAATGCAGTATTATTGTTTAATTTCAAAAATGATGGATAATAAACAATTTCAAAAGAAATTCCAATATTTGAGCATTCCAGATAAACCTGGAGTCTACATGTATATAGTAATAAAAATTTCCTAATGATTTAGGGCTCACCTAGCTTAGTTCCAACAAGGATGATCGGAACTCCAGGGGCATAATGCCTTAGCTCAGGAATCCACTGCACAAAACAAATCCATGATATTCATCTGCTGACTCTATATTCTTTTCTTGAGTACAGATGGTATACATACTAAGAAGTATCACCTTCTTGATCACATTTTCATAACTAGCTTTACTTGTAAGAGAAAAGGCAAGAAGAAAAACATCAGCCCCTCTGTAACTGAGTGGCCGCAACCTGTTGTAATCTTCTTGACCTATAAAAAGAAGAAAAATCAGATAAAATAACAAAATTTATGGAATATGGTCTCATGTCTGCATGAAATAAAGCTGAAATAAATCTTCATTGGTCAGAATGGGTTATCTTATCTTGTAAGCATTACCTGCTGTGTCCCAAAGCCCAAGGTTGACAGTGTTCCCATCAACCGATACATTTGCACTGAAATTATCGAAAACAGTGGGCACATAATCCTAAAACCACATGCAAAGGAAACTGATGTGAACAAAACACAAAAAAACTGATTTCTGTTCAAGACAAATTGCAGCAGTTATGGTGATGGTGTTCACATGGTCATGTTCACGGTGGTGGTATTGGTGTTGATGATAGTGATGTGGAAGTTGATTATGATGATATTCATGTCGGAGATATTCATGTTTATGATGATGGCATTCATGTTGATGATAATCATGTTTATGATGATGATGATGATGATGGCATTCATGTTGACAATAATCATGTTTATGTTGATGATTATGATGATGATGATGATGATGGCATTCATGTTGACGATAATCATGTTTATGATGATGATGATGATGACATGCATGTTCGTTCATGGAGATGATAATGATGGCGCTGATCTTAAATCTCATTTTGATCAATTTCACGCATAATAACAGATTTCACTAGTACGTTATGAGCCACTACTAGCCAGGCCTTACAAACATAAGCTTTCCAAAACAATGCATTTGACTTCATACACACCTGACACCAGCTTATCGCTGGCAGTCTCTGCCAAGGGTTCCAAAACCTAGTAGTCACAACTACATGCGCGGTTCTATTTCCTAATGTTATGTTAGGTATAGTGCCTCTACAGACATGTGGAATACAATCTAAAAATAAAGGAAAACAGAGTGACCACATGGTTGATTTGCTTTCAAAAATAAAATAAGAAATGCAGAGAGAGAGAAGTTACTGTTGGGAAGGTATTGCTGGTGTAGGAGATGAGCATGCACGTCTTGCCCACAGCTCCATCGCCCACAGTCACACACTTGATGAACCTAGAAGCACTCATTGCTTCTGAAAAAGGAGAAGGGAGCAGTAACGTAAATAGCACACAAAAACGCAACAACACAAACACACACACACACACAAGCAAGCAAGCAAGAAAGAAAGACAAAGCCCTAAACCCCGGAACAGGGTTTCTCCTTCCTTTCTGTCTTTCTTTCCTACACTTTTATTTCTTCTTCTTCCTCTTGTTCTGCCTTCTTGCTTCGTTTTCTACATAGTTGCCATGTCGAAGAGCGTCTAAACAGAGGCGAAGAAGATCAGACAGAGGTGCCCAAATAGAAGCAAGGAAAACAGAGTAATTTTCAGGAGGAGATGAGTGAGTGACTCTGTGTGTGTGTGTGTGTGTGTGTGTGTGTGTGTGCAGCCCCCATAGAAGGAAGAAGTTTGAGAGATGGATTCACACTAAGGGGAGGGGGAGCTGCAGAGCACAGCTACTAGAAATAATAGTAGTAATAATAGTAGTAGAAACTAGTTGACACTAATCCAAGAACGTTTTTGTTTAGCCATGGACCAAAAATGGTAGAATTGTATAGAGGTAGATATAGGATCGTGGATTGCACTTCCTACTTCCTCGATTAGGATTGTGGATTGCACTTCCTACTTCCTCGCTTAGGATTGTGGATTATGGATTGCAATGATAGAATTTTGTATAGAGGTAGATTAGGATTTGTGGATTGCAATCGCTACTTCCTCGACCAGGATTGTGGATTGCAATGATAGAATTTTGTATAGAGGTAGGCTAGGATTGTGAATTGCAGTCCCTACTTCCTCGACTAGGATTGTGGATTGCATTTCCTATGTCCTCGCTTAGGATTGTGGATTGCAACATTATATAGAGGTAGATGGGGATTTTTTTCTCAATAAATGTATTGTGAAGTGAGAAAAGGGAGGCTAGGTTCTGACCACGAGGACTCCCCCTTATATGGCCAATCACACTAAGGGATGTAGCATACGTGACTTACACCATCATCGACATCATTGACAAAGACGACCTAAATTTGCCAATCATCTTATGGGGTGGCACTAGCCAGAAGCTCCATGAATACAACCAAGAGGTAGCACGATACACTTCTAGATACTTTGATGATTCTTACTTTTGAACTACTACAAGAGAGAACCTCTTTGTTGCCCTTCTTTGTTGCCCTTGTGGATCTAGATAATTGTGACCAAGTTGATGACAATGACATATGCAACTACAATAAAAACATGACTAAACTTGCACCTTATCAAACACATATTTATCAAGCACATCAATCACTCAACAACTATTCCTCCATTTCACCATGTTTGAAACATTCATTCTCTCATTAATTAGGTTGCAAGTGATCCAACCCTAGTTCGACCCATCTAGTTTACATCACCTTTCCCTCATAAATCACATTACCCGAGTGTGTCCTAGTTGTGTGCCTTTGTTCCTAAATTGTCAACCATGGACTCAATTGACCCTCTTTGTGTCTCCTCCCCCAACCTTAGCCAAATATTTAAGTGTAGTGGTCCAAACCGTTCTTCCAATTCAAACATATTTAGTAATGTTTCATGATAACCCACGTCACTCAACCAAGATGTTCAACCCATCATGCCCATAGGAAAATAGCCATGCAACAGATGGATATGTATGTAGTTGGACATAAAAAGGACACATAAATCAAGAAATGTAAATCCCTAAAACTATAGGATAGTTAATTAGGGGCATAGAGTGTAAATAATAAGAAGCATATTTTGGGAATCTGAAGATGTAGGCTTACAATATTGGGATTGTAGTGCAAGGCCACGAGTCACATTGTACGAAGGAGATAGGCGAGAAAAGGAGTGGTTTCATGGGGCCTCATCATTTTCCAAGAATCCACATACTAGGACCATCGATATTGCGCTCCAACATTATTTATCACCATGGCATCACTTTGTCAAGAGTTCCATTTCCAATGCCATTTGCTAAAGTTATCCACGTTGCTTCCCATGATTGAGCACAAACATAGATTGTTTAATCATTGTTGCATAGATTATATCGAGTGTCAACATGTAATTATAATTGAGGGCATGATAGATGCAACTAGAGATCTAGCTCATTGGCTCCTAAATGAATACAAATAGATGCAATTAAGGAACATGAGACCCAAAGCTAACCTTAAAATAGTGTCTTAGGTTCCAATAGTATACTGGCTTGTAACCACAATGGGTAACCCCTCTACTTGATTAACTCAACCGCACTCTCCATTGACCATACATAAGAGGGTAGTTGGCACTTCTTTAAACCAAAAATATCTTGTTGAAAAAACGAGTGTCTCTTGGAGAGTGTGATCTTTTTCGAACAAAGATATGTGCAAATAATATACTTGTTAAGATGTAGCTTGTTCACTTGCAAAATTCAAAGCTTTATTTGCATGACGAGGCATTGAGAAGACGAAGCATCACACCACTAACATTATCGACAATCTCAATTCAATAAAGCTTCCTTGAACAATTTTGCTATTTGCTAGACTCCTTTAAAACAACAACGTGAGAGCTTGTACACTTAAACAACTTTGATGATATTAGGGCAATGCGCGTCAAAGAAAGGCATGCCATGAGAAAAGTAAGCATAAGATTCCAATGAAACTCCCATGTGGGATATGAGAGGTGGGAAACAATCTCTTTTACTCAAGAAATCTAAATTACATTTACAATATAAATTTCTTAGATTTGATTATGGATACGATTTGCTTGCTTTTGAAAGGACATATGCTTTTCTAAAGATGTTTTGGTTCATTGGGGGATCTCTTTGAGTACGTTTGAGGAGGTTTCCTTTGCATGCTGCCATGAGACATGGAAAAGGACTCTTGCCTTTAAAAAGCATGGCATAAAATCCTAAGAAATCCAGGTACTACTTTTCCGTAGCAAAAGAAAATATCTATTTACACTCGGGAAAACGTAAAATTCATAAAAGAACCCAACTTTTTTGTACTCGATGAAGCTAAAAGCCAAGCCTTCTGTACTCCATGACAGCTCGATATCAATTTGACATCTGAATACAGTCAGTCATGAAGGACCCTAGGAGACAATACATATCTCAAAAGTTATGATATACTCATTTGATTATGTGACGACTCTCAAGTTCCAGTGCCATGATTTACTCATTTGATTATCTAATCATTTACTCATTTGATTATCTAATCACTCTCAAAATGCTTTTATGTCGGTGTAATTTACCAATAAAAAGCAGAGGATAAAAGAACAAACCACGGACTTTAATGTTGGCAATGTGCAACTTGAGACAAGCTAGTAATAATAATTGACAATGCCCTATGTTTCGATAACCTTGTGGTCATCGCTTACTCTCATAACTTTTACGCATAATGAGCATAGAACCAAACACGAGGTACAAAAAATAAAGCAGGAAAAGGCACAAGGGCATTTTATTTGTATTGTATATCAACAGTTTATAAGGTGTATATATAAATTGTTCGGACCTCTACACACATTCACAAGTACTAGATGTGCCATTGGGATCTGAGAGTGAACTTCCATCCTCTCACATGACACGTGACAGTTGAAGTTAGTTACATGGAAGGACATGTTATGATAAGGCCAACCGAAATGACCACCCCGAAGCCCAATGAAGAAACAAGGCATTTATCCAAACAAAGATCCATATCCACAAGATATGAACAAATGTGAGGATGTAAAGATATTTTCAATATAATCCATCAGATCCATTCTCGTCACTTTTTACACTTCTTTTCGGCAAGGCTCGATAAAAATTCAGTGAATACCTCTTCATATTGGGGCATCTTGCCATAACCTATACCAAAAGATATACATAACATATTATTGCTGGGTTGCTCCTTAGTCATTTTTTGTTCACAACATATGAAAGTAATGCATATATAGCAACTAAAAAATCTGCAAATACAACTTCACATACCCGGAAAGTAGTTGATATCAATCACATAATAATGGTTTTTCCTTCCTCGTGCTCTTATCATATCAAGATTGAACAGAGTAAGCCCCTACATAAAAACACAAAAAATGTTGAGCACAATTATTGAGTTATCAGGTAGCTTCTAAGGTGTTTATAGAGTAACTTGCAAATGATCACATCAGAAAATGTTTACCAGTCTAGCTCGAAGCTCTCTTGCCAGCGACACTAACATTTCTGTAGGAGGAAGATCTGCTTTAAAACAAAATAATTCGATCAAAATAACCCAAGGGAATATGATAAAAAGAAAGGGAAGTTTACAGAAAGCGCACTCTCATTTTTCATGAAATCCACAAAATACTGTTAACCCTAGTATTTTGGGTAATCCCAAGTATGCACCTCATTAACAAGAAATTTCCTCTCTGGAGAGGTTCAAGAAAAATGAGGGGTATCCTTGGGAATCTAGTGAAAGATGAGGATATGTTTGTGCATTTCCTTTGAAAGAGAAAAGAAAATATGTTTTAGTCTCACCACCAACGCTGGGATCAAGATCCACACCATCTGCTGAAGCCGCGGCACATGAGACTCGTGGAAAAGAGACAATGTCATTCGTTTTGGCTTCATCCCCTGAAATGTCGGGAAGGGAGAACCTCCTAACCACTTTAACCATATGTCCAATCACATACACTTTGAATAGAACACCACCTGAAGTATGAAGAAAGCAAACATTGGAATTTGGAATCAGATAACGATTGATGTATTTTGCTTCCATATACAAATCAGGAATGGATCTGAAATGGCCAGAGTTCCCAGATGATCCCATTATTTCCCTGGATATGACCCTTGTCAACCCCCAAAAGAGAGTAAAAAGGGGACAAATTGACCAATATAGCTGCTCAAATTCCATGTACATATTTGGGTCGACTATCGGTATCTGGACAAATAATGGAGACATAGGTGTACTCTTGAGGAAATAAATAAATACTCAGGGGGGTACTTTGTGAAGATCACCCCTACACACATCATCACTTGTAGAGTTTAGTTATTTTAATTACCATGATTCACAAATTCTTGCAACACCAATGGAGGTGTGAGCTCTGCTAAACGCACTTCATTGAATGCGAGAGAAAGTGCGTGAGACTTTGGCGTACCATCAATCCATTTTGGTTTTATGACTACAAAAATAAATAAAAAGAACAAGGTTTAAATACAGAAATGGGAATAACTGAAAGTCTAGAGTCATAAACTTGTTATTTGTATGTGGTTCTCATAAACGCAGAATAATCCCCCCCCCCCCCCCCCAAGATATTTACCAGAATAGCCTTAAGTTTTCATAGTTACCAGAATATACCAATACCCCTTTCTTCCATAGTCTTTTAACTGCCTTTGAGAGGAACTTTTACCTAAGGGAAACTGCAAGCCTGATGCAGCCACTTTCAAAGATATGCAAGTCGGGTCACCGTCAACAACTAACTGTTTCGGAACCATCACCCTTCCTGAAATTTGAAGTGTCGTTCGCCACAACCCATGAGAAAAGTAGATTAAATTCATAATAAGCATTCACTATAAATGTCATAAACAAATGCATACTAAAGATCATTCCAAACCTTGGGGATGATGGAAATTAAGGGCAGCAACCTCTTGAAGCATCGATTTTCGGTTGTAGACCTTTATTATTGATTCTGGGGGATCGAGGATCATGACATCAGGATAGCTTTGTTTATAATCCTGTAGAAAAGCAATATTTAAGACAATGAAAACATAGTTTCGGCACCAATCAAGGGCACAAAAGGAAAACAAAACACCAAAATACCCCGAACTCCTGAGGTATTTACCAAAAACAGCCCTATGCCTCCACAATCTTATGAGAATACTCGTAGCTAGTAATAGGGGCATTCTAGCAAAATTTTGAAACCCTGGGGTGTTTTGGTGTTTTGGTTTGACAATAAGTATATGAACACATGAAAGATAGCCACTTTTCTTACACGTAGCTGTTTGTGCCATGACTCAACTGAAATCTGTAGAAAAAAGGAATAATGAGGCTTAAGTTAAAACCATAATTCGAAAGTTTTTTAGATAAGCTAAAGTGAATGAATGACTGTCACCTTATGCAAGATGACATCAAACGGGCCTTGCTGACTCAGTGGCCTGTTACAATCTATCATCGCAAATTTTATACCTTTGCTCCTGCAACACAAAAACATCATACTTCACAATGAGACTTTGGATTGTCAATTCTTTCTTCACATGTAAGATGAACAGTAGATACCCAGAGTGAGCTTCCTGGTATAAGAGTTTGCATCATTAAAAGCTTCAGAGCTTACAAAAAGAGGATTTCAAACTCTGTGTGTGCCTCTCTTTCTATCAAGTTAGCTCCCTCATCTAAAACCTTCTACACGTTATCCATTAGAAGCAATCAAAACATGGGCTTGCGTCCACCAAACCATAAAATACAATTAAACCACACCTTCATCAATCCATAAAACAGAGAAAAACAACATGCAAAGAAAAGGAGTACATACATGCATACATACATACATACGAGTGTGCATGTATGTGTGTATGTGTGTACATATGTATGTGCATACCCGGCACGTGCTTCCAGGGAAGGTTGGATAAAGCTTCGGGATTTCTTAGCAGTGAGAGCATATCCAACAATGAAAATCTTCTTAGAAGAAGAAAACATGGCATTACTATGAATATAACTGGTCATAGTATTGCTATCATTGTTACCAATAGAAGAACAGAGCGACAGATCTCTTCTGCAAATATGCTTCTCTTTTTCTTCTTCTTCCTCCTCCTCCTCTTCTTCTGGTTCATTTCCAACGCCACTATCAACGTGACTATAATGCAGAGAATCATTGCTTTTCCTTAAAGATCTTTGCCATGGATGGCAATATTGGGAGGAGGAAGAAGAAGAAGAAGAAGAAGAAGAATCTCGAAGATCGCTTGGGTTACAGAACAATCCCCTTCCTCTTCTTCCTAGACCTAACCCCAATCCGACCTTCCATTCAACGTCCGGAAAGCTCGCACACACTGCAACAGAATCCCCGTCCATTCAGAGGAAAACAACGGGGGTTGGGACAGGAAAGGGGTGGTCGGTGGAGGGAAGGGAGGGGCTTCAGGAAGATACAGAGAATCAGCTATGGCTATGGCTATGGCTATGGCTATGGCGAGTTTGAGCAAGAACAGAGCAGGGAAGAAGGGGAGGCGAGATCATTATATACATAATGACATGTGCACATATAATTTCATTTATTATTTATTTGTTATATAGTTTATTTTGTATTCTTCACTTTTCAGTTTTGTGAAGGGGGGGGGGGGGGGGTGTTATGTGGTCATCCACATTCCTTGGCTCATTTTCAATGGCTTCGGTTTCAATGGCTAGATATTATGTTTGTTCATCTCACATTCAATACACATATATATGTATGTGATCGAAGCGATCCGATATTATTCCATGTTTGTTGTATGTAATCCAATCCATAAGGCGGATGCTTGGTGATGCCACTATCCCATCCATTAGTTAACCCTTGATTAGCAGCTCATTCAGCTCCGACCGAAATGGAAGCGAAGTTGTCTCGATTATAGATTATGGATAGAGAGTGTATGTTTTCTGTTATGTTCTCTCTCTATCTCTCTATCTCCACCACACATACGTCACACATGTCGAGGGGGGCTTTTGGGATGGGTTGTCAACATGACCAATCTTGTTTTGTTTGTTCTCGTCTCTCAAACAAGCCATACATCGTATGGCAATGGCTACGGCTCTCCCGGGTTTAGTCCTCACATTTGCTTCTTCAACAATGTTAACACACCTATTCTTCTTCTTCTTCACATAATCTTGTGATATTAATTATTCCTCCTATTTCTCTCACTGATGAGTTGTAAACTTCTTGCGTGCCTTTTTGGTCTTTCAAATACATTAATACATCTTTCTTTCCTCCTCATTCTCCCTAAGCTGTAACCATCTTGTATACCTTTTACATTGTCTTTGAGAGACATTAAGGAGTCTTCTTTTTCTTCCTTCTATCTAGGATCATAGTTCATATGTCAAAGTGTCCTTGTCAACCTAGTACTTAATGATTATTCCATGAACACGTTCATTCCTTACTATCCAATTCCACCACAATTAGGGAGGACTTTTATTGTGTGGTTGGTATTAAGTTCTGTTGTAACTCTACAACATTTGAGCTTTGCTTTCAATGTTTTGACAACTAGCATCTTCACATGCTTAAGTGTATTGGAACCTTACCTTTCACGTGATCACTCACCAATGTCCATCCTCGTGTGTCATAATCTGTACCTTTAGTGATCACTCATTTGCATCCATCTTCATGTGTCGTAGTCCCTCCCTCCCTCTCTTTTCTTTCAAAATTGAATGTCATTATTTTATTGAAACCCACCTATCCCAATGGCTTTGTGGTCCAAGGATTAAGTAACTAACCTTCTTCTCTTCACCTAACAACCCATTGGTCAACTCTCTCTCTCTCTCTCTCTCTCTCTCTCTCTCTCTCTCTCTCTCTCTCTCTCTCTCTCTCTCTCTCTCCCCCCCCCCCCCCCAACCCCTTCAACAATAAATCACAAGACCCATCCATAAGTTTTTGCCACAATTTATAGTCAAATCTATTTCGTATTAAAGTATTGTGTTGGGTTGTTTCAATACACCGCGTAAGTCAAACATTTCCAATTGGTGTATTCAAGCACAAGTAGGGTAGTTTGGTGACCACTAAAGTGTACGACAAACTTCATTTGGTATCCATGCTTAGTTTAATGACCATCTCACATGTGTGGCATGCACATTAAGGATATTTACAAGCAATGACTGATACGAAATCATGTCAATATGTGAAGGGAAGTAAGACTATGCCCATAAATGTGATTATGTATTGTTTTTCCAAATGTGTCTCCATAGCCATCTAAATATATTTGTATATGAGATGGTGATGGTGGTTGTGGTGTTGATGATGATGTTGTTAGAGGTTGAGGGAAAGAAAAATAATGGTGAGGTTCCCAAACCGGTTTAGCCTAAACTGGTCTAGGGATCGGTTTGGTTCAGGTTGGGGAACCCCAAATTGGTTTAGGCTTAACCAGTTTGGCTTGGATAAGGCCAAACCTTTTCCGATTCCTGGGTGGAATGACAAACATGGTATAGATTTATTTACATGCATAAAACATTGACAATAATATCTTCATTATAGGACTATCTAATGGAACTTGAAAGGGAGTTCTTATATATATAGTTGTGCACCCAAAAATTGATGGATGGATGAAGCACATTTTGGGTTTTTTTTGCAATTATATACTTATTATGGCTAGTGTGAACAGTGTGATTTTCATTATGCCTAAATTATTCTTGGTTCACATTATATTTCTCTTTCTATTGGTTTTTTTTTTTCAAAAAAATATACTACATTAGTATTAGAAAACATCGTAAGGCTATACATACAAGATATACCACATATCCCCTTTTTTAATTTTCTAACCATCGGCTTAAGTAAATACTTTCGTGCAGAGTAAAACCACTCTACCTTATGAAAAAACCATCTACAAAATATATATATATCCCAGATGGCATGAAACTCCAATCGCTTAAACTCTGCTTGTTGTGTATCACCTTTTATACAATCCAACAAACCTCTGAGATCATGTACAATCTCTATCCAAATCCCAATGATTGTTTGGGCCGGTTTTTCAATCACATTTTGAAATACCTTCAAACATCGGGCCTTCCAAATATACCAAATTGTAATACTACTTACCAATTGCCATATTTGAGGTTTATCCATCTCTATTTGTGGATTCAAAGGTATCATTTTTTTCCCATCAAACCATGTCTCATCACAACAACATCGACAACCTCCTCTTGTTCATATACCATAGGTTTATCTTGTACCACCACCCATAATATTGCTCCCCATGTATACATTGCTCAAGGATATACTAGTATTAAATTTTTTCCTATTGTCTTGATTTGTGCGAATACACATGAAGTTAGTTAGTTAAATGTTGTAAAACCAATCTAACAAACTTATGTATCAACTATATGTCAAACATAACAAAATGAAGGGGCAATGAAGGATGTCTTAACTTGCATATGAGAGGGACTTATTTTCCTTGTTACAAAATTGAAAATTTACTTTCATGCAATCGAGTGATCAGTAGAATGTCAGTTTCAAGTATTTGGTCTTGTTTTCTTCTACCATTTAGTTAATATAGTCAACCAATTTGGTCTACAATATGTTGTGTTCGATACTCTATCAATATGCAATCCAATATGGTCTACTACACACACACACACACACACACGATTAGAAGCATGTTGTGTTGGGAACCCAAATGAAATAATAGTTTCACTCTATTGATCCATATTTCTTTGGTGTCCATATAATTAATATGTGATTCACAATGATAAGTTTTTGGACCATAATAGTGTTAAAGGAGCATAAGTATTGGCCACAAATTCTAATCTTAAAGATCCATTGAATGTGTTAGATTGTGTATAATTCCATAGTTTATTGTCTCTTGCTGAGTCAATTGGTATAATATAATATTTCTTAATTACAATTACAAGTGATATACAATCGTTGCATTGTTTATCTTTTAGTCAAGATAATATTCCTACATTCCATCGTCAAGTGCAACAATCATTGGAATACATTCTTAATCATTAAGACAATGAACATGTACACTTTTATATATGCGAATCACATGTTCAGTCCATACACGACATCGTTCTAACTCTAATGAATCAATGCATAATTGCTAGAGATGGTATAATGTTAGGGAACTTGATGATTAGGTTCAATATTCCTCCATTGTCTCACATGGCTAAAAGTCAGATTTGTGAATGTGAATGAGATGTGTTCCCATCCATTTCATTTGAGAAATATATTTTTGTCCTACATTGCCAACTTAATGACAACTTTGTATTGTAATACACAAATAATGAATGGTTCTTTTTGCTCGTGTCATCCTTATCCAAACTATCATTCCCTACCTCTATCTAGGCATGTTTCTCTTTTAGTTTATCTAACCAACTATCTTAGCATAAAAATGTCATATCTTTTTATCAACCAATGGTTATAAGATGCATCAAATTTCCAATTCAAGGTGTAAGCATTAGCTATCATCGTATACAATTATGGATGCCTTTTCATATGCCTTCTTTACTGAACTAGACATCATTTGGAAAGCTTTGCTTGGAGAAGGACAATGACTTTGTATCAATTTATATCATTCGGTGGAATCCCTTTGAGAACATGCATACGGTTTTATCTACCTAGAAGAATACGTTGAAGGAAAAGTAATACAATTCCTTAGGGTTTTCACAGTTTAATATTTCTTTTATACCTAGTAGAGAAGGGCTCAAGCCATAGGAAGTTGAATTCATTCTTGTATTTAGGATGACATTGTATCTCTTTGTATAAGCATATAGGATTGTCAATAAACATCTCTGATTTCACTATGTTAAGTGTCCCCAAATATTTGAAAATGAACTTTAACTTTTATAGAGACACATTTGAAGATACCTTACAATTTCTATGCATAATATGTGTTGGCGTTACTGAGCAATACAAACACAGGTAAATTATTCAATACATTGTTTGTTTCTTCATTAAAAGGTCATTCATAATGTAAGGGTGGAATCTATTTAAAAAGTGTTGAAATTAGTTGATGTTGGATTGTGAACATGGTTGTGTATATTTGAGAATGGGCATAGTGCACTATATGATCACATATCCTCTAATTAATGACCTCATGATAAAAATACTGACCAGAATGAGTAAATGAATAGTGTATCCATTCCAATATATAATATAAGTTGTGCACATCAAGAAAGTGGGTTTCATCATAAATGCCGAGTAAGCTAACGAGGCTAAATAGATCAAAGTAAGCCATGTTTGATATGTAGTTGAGTGAGATGTACTCAAAACTCAAATGTTGATCCAACTAACTTAGCTTATTTGGTTGGAATGTTGACAAAACACACAATTGATCTAGAAAGTTGTAATGGCAAGTTTAGGGTTGGAGTGTTGTCAAAACACACAATCAATTTAGGAGAGTGTTATGGCAAGCCAAGGGATATGTACTTGAGAGTTTCATGTATATGTTCAACACAAATTAGCTTATTTGGTTGTAGTTTTGACAAAAATCATAATTGATTTAGAAAAGTGACAACAAGTTGAGGGTTATGTTCGATAATTGTGATTCTAAGGATAAAAAATATGTCTCTGGATATAGTTTCCTACTAAGATCTAGAATATTATCATGGAAGTAGGGAATTCATGGTGTGTTTGTTGCCCTTTGCAAGAGTGAAATACAAAGGCCACTAGTTATGCTCGTTGATGAATGTGGTTAAAAAAGTTCCCATTTGAAATTAAAATGTTGGAGGGTATGTGACAAAAAGAGTTACATTGTTATAGTGAAAAATCTAGTGTCCATAATACTTAACATAAAAAAAATCGTGATTGAGAAGTTCAAATTTGAGCATCATTCATTGATGAAAAACTTTGTAGATATTTTTGCAATGGCATTGGAAGCTAACTAGAGAGTAAAACTACTACATAGCATCCATATGGGAGAGTACCACTAAAGCCGAAGAGGAGAAGCAAATGATGTGGGTTTGGTGCACTTACAAGGAGTTTGGGTGAAGGGATTATGCAAATAAAGCTCATGTGGCCTCATGGATCCTTGAAGGGGAGTTTTGGTGTGAACAAGAACCAACGGATATCCTGATTATGTTGATGAGGTTGGTGGTTGTTGAATTAATATCAATGAGGTGGGTGAACCCCAACCAATTGGATTAATAAGGTTTTGTTTTGAGAACTAAGTTGTGGAACTTCAATCCATAATTCTACATGCACGCCTATTTGTTTGTATCGTGCATTTCATGTCAATGTACAAGTTAACTCACCTTATGACAACCTTGGCCCATTCTCCCATACTAGAACTCGAGTTCTACAATGATACATATACACATACATACTTTATATGGGAAATTTGTGATCACCAATGCTCCTTCCCTTTGGTTTGACCCTATTCTAGTCTCAAAGTTGACTAGTTCCCTTTCGTCAACATTTCCCACCATTAGATGCAAGCAACTCATTCCAATTCCACTATTCTTTGAATCTGGTTGCCCATTCTAATAAATCTAAGTAAATTTAATATTTTATATAGGAAATAGGCAATGCTTAAATATCTAACATTGTATAATTGCTTTTTGGGAGACTTGAATTATTATCACATGGACCATATCTTAAACAATCGTGCCAAGCTCGGAAATATAATCATGTCCTTATCATACAAAATATACAGAGTATGCTACTAAAGTTCTCATTTTCCATGATTTATTATATATACAATGTTATTATTATAGTACACACACACACACACACACACACATTATTTAGATGCTCGTGATTTATAGAACGTGGACATAAGCTTACCTTTTTGAAAAAGACATAGAGATAATTTGAGTGTTTGACTAGTTTTTATGTGTAATGTATAAAACATAATAGAGTATCTAGTCAAGGGAATACTTCCCAGATATGCTTATGCTCTTAAAAATACTCCTAATCAATGCATACCTTGATCCCATGTAATTCTATGGTGAAACCTTCCCATGAAGTTGTTACAACTTGATGTATGAACTTTCTTTTGGATGAATAATGTAACTAGTAATTGATAGTGGTTTGATTTGATTAGGGAGTCTCAAATTGAAACTATTTTTTTTTTTTGAAATTTAAACCAAACCGAACCTAATCGTGAAACGAACAACTCAAGCCAAATCATTTGAGGGATTTCCATGATAAAGCCAAACAATTCAAGAGATCTACATAAAGTGGATCGAATAAAAACACTATTGTAAAGGTGGATCCACACTATTGTTAAGTTATACATAAGGTGGATCCAAGAGCGTGCGACCGAGGTTATCATTTTCCATGATATTATTGTGTTTTTATTATTACAATAATTTGTGCACCATGCAATTTCAAGACAAGGGAAGGATCAATGAAACCACAAATCTTGGGTTTTGGTGTTGGATGTCGGGGGACATATATAAGTGGAAGGTAGTAAAGATTTATTTCTCATAGATTTCTTGGCCAAAGGTTTGGGGAACACTTTTGGCTATTTGGACGGCCCGCAATAATAAGGTCTTTGATCGAAACCAACTGCATGAATTTAGCTTCTTTAAGCAATCTCTATTTGATTGTCTGCACCTTAGAGCCTTCACATTGCAAATTTATACTCTTTACTTTGAGTGCTTCTAAGCTCTTTAGTGTCTAATCGACACTTGTACATTTCTCTTTATTCTTTGTGGATTTTCACTTCACTTTCAGGTTTCCCACTAGTAATAAAAGTGTTGCTAAAAGAAAGGAAGACAATAAGGATGTGGGGATGTTGAGTTGGGTAGACATAGTTTATTTGAATTAAGGAATGACAAAGTAGGTAGAATAGAATTCCACAAGCTTCCATAAATTGTCTACTACAATCCATAACATCTAGTAATGTTCCACGAATCCACATCCTTTTGTTACCCATAAGGGCCAAGTATGATCTTGCTTGGGGGCCTTAGGTCTGGCTATAAATATGAGGGCTAACTACTCTCATTTGGGATCTTTTGGCTAAGTCGAGACTCTAAACTTGTGGTTCAGTAATGTATCAACAAAGAAACTTTGGTACTTCCCTTAAGTTTTTTTCCTATTCTTTCTTCTCCCATTCTCATCATGTTTATGTCATTATGTATTAATTTCAATCATTAAAATATGTTGTAGTGGTAATCGTTTGGTTGTATAAAACCTACACATGTATGCGTATAAGGTTAATACCTCAATTGCCATGTATTAGATATACGATTTGTGTTGTATGCGTAAGAGGTCAATACCTCGATTGCATATTACGTTCACTTACATTTGTTACGTATGTGTATGAGGTCAATACCTCAATTGTTATATAATATTGGATATGCGATTTGTGTTGTATGAGGTTAATACATCAATTGTTATATAATATTAGACATGCGATTTGTGTCGTATGTGTAAGAGGCCAATACATCGATTTCGTAAATTACGTCACTCTTGTATTTTTGGATGTCGCGTGTGGGTAGAGGCTATATATCTCGATTACGTATCTCGTTTACATCATTGATTGGTTTATGTTTGGTTAATGATTCTTTTATATATACATATGTGTATTTAATCGTATACATGTCATGAACATATATGTTTGTATATTAGAATTTTGTTACATCATGTAAATTGATCGATGGTTGTCTTTCGGGGTAAGGATCTTGGTGGCCATCCTTGCATTTTTGTGAGAATGGCGTAATCACTATCCTTTTACAACAAAATTTTATTTTTGTTATATCCTTGTTGGTCGCCTCGATTTCATGATGTATAACAATGAAACAAGCATAGCCACAATGACGTAGTGAGTGTAAGGGTTTGATCAACTTCATGTGAGGTTGCTCCTATGGCACGCACATCCAACATCCCTCACTTGTTACATGATTATGATGCCACCATGATATCATCATTACAAAAGGCATTTATAATGACGTAACCATGTGATGGGCCACATGGGCCTACTACGAAAAGGTGGCTTGTGTTGGCTTGACCATTAGGTTGCTCCTTATGGTATGCCATCGTAACAATGAGACTTGAGGTTGGGTAATGTACCAACATAGTTGTCAAGTTAATGAGGGGGAAATGAAGTTTCTAGACACATATGTTTTCTTTTAAAAAACATATATGGGCACATGCCTTAAAGCAAATCTCTTATATGCATAAAACATTGAACATTCAATACGAGCAACCTATTCAAGTGTTTAATGGCTTTGTTCTCAAGGTTTCGAGTTTAAATATGACCAAGACCATACAACATTATTGATACATATGACTATAAAACATGTTTAGACTATAGGTCTAAGTGCACTTCGGGGTTCTCGTAATAGGACTTAAAGAGCCGAAACCATATGGGCAGACACAAACACATAGTTTATTGTTAACATTTTTTCATGTGTAAACTATTCATGAAGCGAACATACATGATTGAGCCTCGGGGAGCCGCCATGAAAAAATCAATAGTTTTGAAAACGCCTTTGTGTTACCATAATAACCTGAACTTGAACCTCATCTCATACATCAAGAGGGGTCTTAGTCTTTAGCAAGATTGTGAGACTCCAGTATCAAGATGGCTCTAACATGGGGGATTATCTGAATGCCTTCCATGGGCTCATAAACCAAAACCACCTCTCTAGAAGTACCTCTAGCTGACGAGGTACTAGCACTACTATTGCTTGGATCCCTTCCGGATAGTTGGGAGACACTCGTTATCACATTAGGACTTGCTGAACCGGAAGGGAAACACTTATCCCTAGAGAAGGTGAAGCCGAGTTTGTTGAACAAGGAAGCTCGTCGGAAGGATAAAGAGGCAAATTTTGACCCAAAATCCTTAGTCACGGAAGGCGATATGAATTGGGGGAAGAGGTCGGAATCGGAGTCCACATAACTAGGAGAAGTCGGGGGCGAGATCGAAGTCAAGGGGAAGGCCCACGTGCTTCTATTGTGGGAGGAAGGGACACTTCCAGAAGAATTGTTGACACTTCCGAAAGTAGAAAGGGGAAACTATCAGTGCAGATTCGAAGAAGAATCCGGATTGGAAAGACATGACAACAATCGAGACAAGTGAAGAGGAACTACTACTCATCAGTGAGCAAAGCGATCTAAATCTTGTCGATGATGAATCAACACAGGTGGTCGATTTGGGTGCGTCATTTTACCTAACCCCAACCGAAAGTGCTTCTCATCATACAAGGCCGGAAAGATGGGAAATGAAGGAGCATGTCGAATTGTCAACATAGGAGATGTGTGTCTGCTGACGTCAACCAGGTGCCGACTAGTGCTAAAGGATGTCTGATACGTTCCGGAAGTTCGACTGAATTTGATATCAGCCGGTCGGCTGGATGATGAAGGCTACACAAGTAGCATTTGAAACAACGTCATGAAGTTTTGCAAAGGGAGCCTGATTGTGGCTCGAGCCTGGAAAACCAACACACTATATCTAATGCATGCTCGGATACGTCGGGAAGAAGCAAATGTGGCAGTCAGCAGTGTTGGTGTGCTGTGGTACAAGAGGTTGTGCCACATGAGCAAGAAGGGGATGCGAAGACTTGCCGATGACAACCTCATTCCAGAGGTGAAGAACGTGCAACTCGAGAAGTGCACCGATTGCTTGGCCGGCAAGCAGAACAGAACTGTCTTTCGAACTAGGCCCCCGACAAGGAAGCAAATGCCGTTGGAACTCGAGCACACTGACGTATGCTATGTCGACACAAAGTCGAATGCCGGTTCACAATATTTTGTGACCTTCATCGATGATTGTAGTTGGAAGTTGTGGGCTTCCGTATTGAAGACGAAGGACTAGGTGTTATCCGTCTTCAAGGAGTTCTAGGTGAGAGCCGAGAGGGAGACCAACCGGAAATTGAAAGCAGTCTGAGCGGATAACGGAGGAGAATACCGAGGATCGTTCGAAGAATAGTGTCACGAACACACCAACGCTAGACTACGACAAAGCACAGATGACAAGGCTACGACCGATAAGATTACGATCGTGGAACTCGACGTGATGGGGATAGAAACTTGGGAAGTTGGGAGCGACGAGATGAGGAACTTAAGACGCTAGGAACAATACAAGAGCATAAAGAGAGAGATGTAAATCAAGGAGAGAAGATGGGGCTAGACGAGATACTAGATTGATGTGCCAATGATTGATGTTGAATCCCTTCAAAGGGACCAAAGAGGTTACAAGTATTTATACTGTGAGTCGAAGTACATGCATTAGAATATTCGGGAGAATATTCTAGAACCCTCTAGAACCTTCTAGTTCTAGAACTTTCTAAACACTCCTAGAACTTGAAATGGATAATCTACTAATAATCTACAAAAATATATATAACACCATATGTTTGGATGTGTTGGTTAGAACACAACACTTGACTATATACAAGAGGTCATGAGTTCAAATCTTTATATGATTGTTGTCATGTTTGTGACATTATCCTCCCCTTTATGACCGCCTTTTCGAAAGCGTGGTGTAGGGGTGAGCTGAAAGAGAAAACCAAAGTACGTTGAGGAGTGAGTAACCATGAGCAATCCTCACAAGAAATAGGAGCACGAGTGAATGCGAGTGACCATGTGTATGTGTGGTCCTCCTCGGAGACTGGAACACCAATGGGCGTGAGCGACCATGTATGGTCCTCACCGGAGACTTGAACACCAATGTGAGTGTGAGTGACCATGTCCGGTCCTCACCGGGAACTGGAACACCAACAATCATGAGTGACCATGTGCGGTCCTCACCGGAGACTGGAACACCAACAGACGTGAGCGACCATGTGTCATGAATCCGTGAACATTATGTGGCTTCACTTGGGCTTGAGTAACCATGAGCAATCCTCACAAGAAATAGGAGCACGAGTGAACGCGAGTGACCATGTGTATGTGTGGTCCTCCTCGGAGACTGGAACACCAATGGGCGTGAGCGACCATGTACGGTCCTCACCAGAGACTTGAACACCAATGTGAGTGTGAGTGACCATGTCCGGTCCTCACCGGGAACTGGAACACCAACAAGCATGAGTGACCATGTGCGGTCCTCACCGGAGACTGGAACACCAACAGACGTGAGCGACCATGTGTCATGAATCCGTGAACATTATGTGGCTTCACTTGGGCTTGAGTAACCATGAGCAATCCTCACCAGAAATAGGAGCACGAGTGAACGCGAGTGACCATGTGTATGTGTGGTCCTCCCTGGAAACTGGAACACCAATGGGTGTGAGCGACCATGTACGGTCCTCACCAGAGACTTGAACACCAATGTGAGTGTGAGTGACCATGTCCGGTCCTCACCGGGAACTGGAACACCAACAAGCATGAGTGAACACCAACAGACGTGAGCGACCATGTGTCATGAATTCGTGAACATTATGTGGCTTCACTTGGGCTTGAACCCAATACCTTGTAATACATAATCAAGAACCTAACCATTAAGATAACATATGATTATATAAAATAATAAAAGCTACTTCTTGTAATAGACTGATATTGTAAATGTTCTAGAACATTCTAGAATATCCTAGAACATCTTAGAATATTCTAGATCTAGAACATTCTAGAACATTATAGAAATCACTAGGTTATTCTATAGGAACCTATAAATATGGACTTACAATTTTTCTCAAAACCAATTCGAATCAACACTAGTCTTAAGCTCTCATCACCTATATTGTATCCATTCTTATTCTACTTTAATACATTTATTCTTCTCTTATCATTTCATTCCTCTTCTTGTGATCTCTTTATATCTTTCTTCTATCACTTTACCTTCTCTCTTGGTTCTGACAGTTTGATTCGAATTCCTTCTTCTTGTCTAGCCTCTTCCACAAACACTAGTAAGTACCCATGGTTGCTGGCAACCCACAAGAATACTTCGCCCTTGTTGTAGAAATGGAAAATCTCAAAAGCAAGTTTACATCACTAGAGTTGGAGAATCAACGATTGCTTGAAGACCTACAGAAGGTTTCAGTAGAGAAGCAACAAATACACAACGAGTTTACACGAAGGGTTCAACAACTAGAGTCGGCAATAGTAGCTTTACAACAACTAAAAGTCGACAGTCAAGGAGTTCTTAAGGAGCCCAAAATCAGCCTCCTAGCTAAATTCGATGGATCAAGAGCACATTTTCAGGGTTTTATAAATCAAGTGCGGTTGGTAATTCAGATGCATCTCACGCGTTATTTGACGGCGTCGTGAAGATTTTCGTCCACAAGCGGAAACCCGAGCAACGAGAGCCAAAGAGCGATGTGCAACGTTGCACACGTACATAATGTATTTGTAATAGTAATAAGGGTAAAGTGTATGGTGCTAGAAATGCCCCATAAGATCCCTAAGGTATAAAGGTGATGTGGTCTTGTGCGCACATCCACGCGCGAGAGAGAGAGAGGTACTATGCGGTACATAGGTACCTAGTTGTTTGTGTGGAGGTGGGAGTTAAGGGGCCATCAATCTCACCCTCCCCAAATCAAGGCAAATATCCCCTTTGAATGAAAGGGGATATTTTAGTCTCACTTTTGTAAACGGTCTTCCCTCCTTGTGCTATAAAAGGAGAGGGAAGGCACCATTGTGGGGGTTGCCTATTTTGAGTGTGCGAGGTATACCACATAGGTCGAGCGTTAGGGTTAGGATTAGGGTTTCTTTATCTTTATCTTCATTTTCGTCGGTTAGGGTTTCGAGTAGTCGTTTGGTGCGGCCTATGCGGCCACCATTTTGTAATCGTTCATTTCGTTTTAATACATCTTGTTGATCATCTTGTCTCCCATCTTCCTCTTGTTCGATCTAATCTCTTGTTCATTCTTCTTCTTCTTGAGCCAAGCTTCCATTCCATGTCCGATTCCTTCTCCTCTACTCCTTAGTCCAAGACCCCCGTGGTCCCGCCCTTCGCCACGCACGCACGCGCGTAGCAACGCAACATATTTGGTGAACCCGACGTGAAGAGGCGGCAAGGGAGGAAGGAGATGGAAGACGGAGACATTGCGGAAGTAATTACGAGAATGGCAAGGGAGTTCGCAAGAAGGAGAGAAAGACGGGAAGAGGCGTACAAGTACGATCGACGCGACTTCGATCTATGGGTGTCGTCGGCAAAGGCTCCTCGAAGCGCAATGAAGGCATTCCGGGAGTTCGATCTCCGGTTTTCCCAACTTTCGGTCCGGGATCAAGAATCGGTGGGGGCGGACAAGGTCCCACTATTCTTGAAGTCGGTCAACGAAAGGGGGAGAATGGCCATTTTTCCCTACCTCGAAAACGATGAAGGGGCGTATGGCCTCACCGAAGATTGGAACGAGGTGGAATGGGCATGCATACAATGCGATGAGAGGCAGTCGGCCACAACGCGGCCCGCGAGCGGCGGAGAAGAGAGAGCGGCAACCGACTACGCACTACCGCCGGAAGAGAGCTCAACGCAAATCGGTTCGGAGGAGCTCGACATCGAAGCCTTGGTGCGGGAAGCGTACGAGATCGTACATGCACAAATCGAAGCCGAAGAAGGGCTTATTGCGGAGTCGGGGCCGAGCGGATCGGAGGATGAGGAGGCCGAAAGAGAATGGTACATCGGTACCACGGGAGAGGGTGCGGAGCGAGCCAGCCTCTCGACATACGGAGAAAGATCGACCGAGGACGAGGTCGGGGACGGTGAGGCGGCGATCGCCGGTTCGAGTGGACATGAGGGAGTTCGGGCATGGAGGCCCGAAACATCGAGTGAGGAGGAGATAAGCGGTGGTGCCGCGACCTTACACACACCGGTGTCGAGGTACTCCTCGCGGATGCGTGGAATGAGGCGGGACCTCGGGGGTCTTGTACCGAAGAGCAATAGGGAAAGGAGAAGGGAAGGGACCCACTACGTGCGAGCGTAGATCCACAGGGACACGACCCTTCGACACGAAGACGCGAGCGGGGAAACCAACACAGAGAGGCACAACGGTATGTAAGTATATATTAACAGAGACAAACAACAAAAGCACGAAGTCGGTTACAACCGAACAGGCCGGCGAACAGATGCCGATGCCTGTTCGCAAACGCTCAGAAAGGAAGGAGTAGGTTGGAGGTGCTGCCGGAAGCACTCGGGCATTCCTCAGAGCAGCGCGAGCCTCACGAAACCTGCACAGAAAGAAGCTACGGAGAGTATGGAAGAGAGAGAAGCCTTCGACCGACAACCCGACAACACTTCGTCCTCTCTGATTCCGCGATCCCCGCCCTCTTCCTCGTCTCCCTCCTTTTTATAGGCAAGAAGGGAGCCGTTTCCTATTAACTTCCTACCTACCAAATCTACCTACCTAGGATCTTCCACGTCCCTAATTCTCTCTTATGTACAACGTAAGGCGTATGTGCATGAAGAGCCGGTTCCTATGCTCCGGCGCACCGATTCTGCTCGTGGACGGTTTTCTTCACGACATCCGCCCCCACCTAACCGCGCATCCACCGGCATGCGCCAAATTGAGTTGGGACGGAGAAAACCGGTCCAACCTTTATTCCCCGCCCGTCGGTTCTTCTTCGGTTTCGGATCGTTCGTCGTCCCGGTCCAGGTTATCCGGATCCGGCTCGTCATCGTGACGCTTCTTGAACGCTTTGATCCGCTTCCCAGCTACCGGTATCGCCATTCTTGTGCCGTCGAGTTCCGCCAGATGGTACGTCCCGTTGTTGTTGGCGCTTTGTACCACGTAAGGCCCGAACCACCTTCTTGCGAACTTCCGTGTCGCTCGGTGGTGGTTGTCGAGGCTGCTGTCGTAGACTAGCACCCAGTCGCCTTCCTCGATCTTCTTCGGTCGGAGCCGGTGCATTCGGTCGAACCGGGCTTTGTTCCTCATCCTTGCTTCCCGAAGCTTTCCCGCAGCCTGCTCCACGTCCTCCGGTCTTCGCTCGAGCTATCGTATGCGCGCCGCCAACAGTTCCATGGTTGCCCATGAGGAGATCGTACGTTCCATCGGCATGACCGGCTTCTGCCCAAACATGAGCTCTGCCGGCATGAATCCGGTTACCGAACTGTGCGTAGTTCGGTCAACCCACAACGCGTAAGGCAACAGCCGCGGCCAGTTCCCGACTTGACCTCCGCATGCCCGAACTAATGCCTTGACGATCGGTCCGTGTCCGCGCTCCACCTTTCCATTCGCCTCCGGATTGTACGCAGTGGTAAGCGAGAGCTTGACTCCTAACCGGTCGAACAACTCCTCGACTTCTTCGGCGTCCAACTCCCCGCGATCAGCCACGATCTTCCCGACGCACCCGTACCGGCATATCACGTCCTCGATCAGGAACCGACATACAACCGCGGTTGTTTTGTTCTGAAGGGCTCGGCCTTCCACCTGGTTCGTCAGATCTTCCCGAGCCAGGACCAGATACCGCATCTGTCCTACGCCCATCGACATCGTCACCAGATCTACCATCCATTTGAAGTGGATGGTCGGAGGGTACGTAGGGTGAAGCTCGTCCCGATGCCGGACTATGGAGTGCATCTGATAGCTCTCGCAAGTTGTCACGAACCGATGCACGTCCCGGTACAGTCCCGACCACTAGTACTTCCCCTTTATCTTCTCGAACGTGGCCCACGTTCCACGGTGTCTAGCATCCGGAAACCATGCTGAGAATTGGCAGGCAATCCATCTCGATAATCACTTCTGTCCCGATCAGGTAGTCTTTGTCGGCCTTTACTGCCGAAACGATACCCAGAGTTCGCGTTTAACCTGGGCGTACCCTCGCTGTCGCTCACTGAGGACCTTCGCGCCGAATCGGATCGGGAACCGAATGCCGTCCTCGTCTTCTTGGTTGACGACCCATCCGATCCCGGTCGGACTCGTATCCACCGTTATGTATACCGGGGTACCCTTCTCGTAGACAACCTTCCGGAGCGCCGGTGCTGCCGCAAGAGCTTCCTTCAGCTTCCGGACCGACTCCGTGTGCTCGTCTCGCCACTCGAATTTTCGCCCCTTCTTCAGCAACCCGTATAGCGGCTCTGCAACGTGGGCGTAATGCGGGATCCATATGTGGTAGAATGCGCATGCTCCCAGGAACCTCCGAACTTCCGTAACCGAGCTACAGTCGGTCTTCATTGCGGAGATGGCTTCTACCTTTGCCGGAGACGGCTTCCGGCCATATGGTCCACATAGGTGTCCGACCACCAGGATTTCTGATTGCCCGAAGGCCGATTTCTCCCCGGAGAAGGTGAGCCTCGCATCCTCTAGCCTTTGTAGCACCTTCTCGCAGTCGTCGATGTGTGTTGCCACGAATCGCCGGCATCCGTCCGGTCCGAGTGTTGCGTCCTTCTCTTCCACCGGGCACCCCTTGATCGGAATGTCGTCTAGAAATGGCATGGTGATGTCTGGGATGCAATCCATCAGTACCTTGTTCATTGCATTCACCATGTGGGCCACCGAGTTGGTCCCTCCTTGTGGCAGGGTACACATTCGCACTAGGCCGAGGGGGGTTCGCATTGTCGTAATGTCTCTGCTCTCCACGGCTAGCTGGAACTGGTCGTACCCCGAGTACAGATCACTGACCGAGTAAATCGACCTTCCAGCGAAGGCCTCCGCGAACTCGTCTATGGTCGGTCCGATTCCTGCGTTCTGAATGGTCACTCTGTTGACCGGCTGCAGGTCTTGAATGAAGCGCAATGTTCCGTTTTTCTTTGGTACGGTAAACCATCGGTTCGAGTACGGGGCACTCGACGGTTCCAGAATGCCCATATCGACTTTCTGCCTCAATAGCTCCATCAACTTCGGGATGTGAGCTCTCGGTACTGGAATCGGCTTGAGATTCCACGGCACATGTGGTACCGTGAATATCACCATCGGCTCCACGATTGTCGGGTCTACGCACCCGATCTCTTATGGTGAGAATGCGAAGGCTTTCCCGTGCCTTCCGAGCATTCTTCGAAACCGGTGTTCTTCCGCCGGCAGTAGGAACCCGCCCCCACCGATTTTGAGCTCCCGGAGCGTCCCGTCGGTGAAGGTGTGTCCTATGCAGACCGGATCTCGTAAACTGGGGTCCGACGCAACCCCTCTGATTCGGGACTCGCTGCCCTCCGGTAAGGGTGCCGCGACTAGCCTTACCTTCCGGTCCACAGTTTTGTACTTCGTGCTAACTCGGGCTGTCCGATCCGACCGGAGCCCCTGACTGAAGTTCGCGATGACTTCGTACATCTCTTCGGAACATACCGGTATCGTGCGGTCTTCGCTAAGGTCTTCTCCGGCTACCTTCCTCAGCATCCCCAAGGTGTCGTCGAAGGAGACCGCCTCCACAGCCCCGCTGATTTTCTCGTCCGGGCCGAGAACTCCGCACGCTCGAAGTCGCTCCTCCGCCCTTGCCCTTTCTCGGCCAACGATGCCGACTATCATACACCCTCCGTTGTTGGAGAATCAGAATTTTCTACCTATCTTACAAGGTTTCTTCGGTTTCGGTTCTATCGTACAGCTGTGGGGTCTTTCCCGAGTGTCCGGACTGTCTCGGCCCCACGCCTTGGCAGCCCTCTCTAAAAATCCTCTCGGTTCTCGCCACCGAGGGATTCACGGTTTCGCTCGTGGTTCGGCCGCACCGTCAGAAATTGGACCGAATGGCGCCCGTCCTGGCTCTTGACCCTCGCGTAGGCCGAACCGTTGTCCAACACTTTGGTCTCCATTCGTGCCGCTGTGATGTATGGTTCCCCTAATATGACCGGATGCGAGGACGTCTCCTGCACGAAGAAGTGCTGGTCAATCTCGACGTCGCCGATCTTGACACGCACATTCGGGCAGGCCCCGTGCAGTTCCTCGGTGGCGCGCGTCGCCGCCCGTATCTTCCACCCGTGCTTGGTGTTGATCGGCCATTTTCCCCTTTTGTAGAAGTCCATGGACATCAGGTTTATTTCCGAACCGTGGTCCACCAGTGCCACCACCGGTTCCTGAACATCTCCGATCTTTACCGGGGTCTCCGTGGTCGCTCGGGCCCAGTGCGGCCTCGAATAGTGGCTCTCCGCCCACTCATCTTCTAGCTCCAAGTCGTCGATGTGCGTCGTCCGCACCTCCACCGGTCTTTTCGGTTCCGTCTCCGTCGACAGCGTCTTCCGTTTTACCAAGTCCACAATGGAGTCGTGGAACTCCTTCTTGGCGATCCCTAGCACCTCCCGCAATGACAACTCCACCTTGCTGTCGAGGATTCGTTCTTCTAGGACCTTTCGTAGGTCCGTGGTCCTTTCTATTTCCGTCCCCAGTCGGTATCCGCTCTTCCTGGGGTTATCTTGCGCGCTGGACCCACCGGCTTCGTTCCGTTGTTGCCCGAATCGGGTCTCCTATCGTTGTGAGGGCCCGACCGCTCCGGCTTTCCCCACTCGTTTGTCTTCTACCAGAGCCTCGTAGTTCCGACAGGCGGCTTTTACGAAGCCTGTCCTCTCCTCGACCGGATCGCTCCACCCGGTTATTTCCCGGACCCGTCTCTCAACGCGGTCCGTTTCATCTTTCCTTAGCCGTGCGCTGGCGAGACCTTCCAGCATTGCCGACCAGAATCCGTCTTTGTCCTCCTTTCGGGCCTCGCTGCCCCCGACCCGAATGCCGGCCGACGCCGAGTAGTGGATGGCCTCCACGTGTCGGGCCGCTGCCTCTTCCATTAGTCTCTTCATACCTCCTCGCCCGTCGTTTCGGTTTAGGGCCCTTCTGGTGTCGCCGGCGTGCACCCGACCTTCCCACAGGTACACCACCCGGTTCCTCAACGCTTCTGCGAAATCGCCGCAGCCCTTCCGGATGTGGCCGACCTCGTTGCACCACATGCACCTGTTCCCTGCTGCCGGCCGTCGGTCACGAGCCGGTTCGCCGCCTTCCCTTCGAGTCTGGGCGATCTGGAGATCCTTTATCGCCCGCGTCAACTCCTCCAGCGCTGCTCCTTCAGACGAGTCATTGACCATGCCGGTCGAAGCCGAACCGGTTTCGAGCCACTCCCGGGTCTCTGCCCTTCGCCCTTGTGGTGCCGGTTCAAGCCTTCTTTGCTGTGACAGAGCCCGCTCCGGTCGCCCCGTTGTCAGCCCATCTTCGGTTTCTAGCAAGGAGCCGACTTGATCCCGGTCCCGCTCGTCCACCGACTTGACGAACAGTAGGACGCGGCTCGTATCCAGAACGGTTCGGTCAAGCGCGGAAAGGCGCGCAAAGCGTTCCTCAAACTCCCGGAGGAGTGCCGACGCGTTTCTTCCCTTGCCGGGGGACTCCACCCATTCCATGAAGTCCCGTTTCGAAAGCCGGAGCGCGTCGTCCAGCCCGTATTTTTGTAGGAGTCGGCCTTCGAACTCCTCCCAAGTACGGCTCTCCGCCCGCACCTCGAGCACCTCCGCATGGATGCTCGGCATCGCCAGTCGAGGGAACCCGGTGTCTTGAAGAAAACCGTCCATAGGCGGAATCGGCGCACCTAGGCGTGGGAACCGGTTCTTCACGCACGCAAGCTCCAAGTAGTACATAAAAGTGAATTAGGAGGGTAATCGGCAGGAACGGGCCCTAACTCAAGTGGAGACAAAGACCGCGCGAACAGTCTTTTCGGTCGCGCGCGCGAACTGTACGAGTCGGCGGCGTAACAACGCGGGTGCGTGAAAAACGGAGCGGATCCCTGTCCAAAAGGGACAGGGAATAAAGCTGATAGGACGGCCTGCTCGTCGGCCTATATAAGGAGCAAGAAAGAGCTGTTGCAGGTATCTCGCGCGGAGAGGACGAAGTGCTGCCGGACCGTTTCTGGACGCTTCTCTCTCTCTCTCTCTCTCTCTCTCTCTGTGTTTCCTTCCTTCTCGAGCTCCAAAGCTGCTGTGCAGGGTTCCGGGGAGGCTCGCGCTGTTTCGAGGATCGCCCGAGTGCTTCCGGCAGCACCTCCGACCTGCTACCCCGTTTGGCGTCGAAGCGAACAGGCATCGGCATCTGTTCGCCGGCCTGTTCAGTTGTAACCAACCTGTGCCCCATCGAGGGTTGTAATCGTGTTAGCAATTTTGTTAATATACATATTTAGTCGTTCGCATCTGTCTGTGTCGGTGTCTGTTCGCGTTCTCCGTGCTGAAGGGCCGTGTCCCTGTGTATCCCCGGTCCTGCGTAGCCGGTTCTCTCTCTGTCCCCTCCCTCGCTTGCTCTTTGGTTCGAGACCCCCGCGGTCCCGCCTCGATTCCACACGCGCTTGCGCAATATCTCGACATCTTTGGTGAACCCGACGTGAAAGAGGCGGCAGAAGAGCGGAAGATGAGGGGGTCGGATCTTGCAGAGGCCATGGCTTCGGCCGTGGATCGGATTGTAAACGCGCGCGAGGGCACCGGTGCCCTCGACAGAGCTATTGAGGCGGTCGTCGGCACGATCGGCCGGTTCGATGGGAGGGATGCCACGAAGTATCTGGCGTCCTACGGTGCGGAAATGTTGATGCGGGACATTCCGGAAGAAAGGCGTCTTGCCGGATTTCCCCGAGTCGCAATACCGGGCATCCATGCGGAGGTGCTCGAGGTGCGGGCGGAGAGCCGTACCTGGGAGGAATTCGAAGGTCGGCTCCTAGAGAAATACGGGCTGGACGACGCGCTCCGGCTTTCGAAGCGAAGGTTCATGGAATGGGTGGAGTCCCCGGGGAAGGGAAGAAACGCTTCGGCACTCCTCCGGGAGTTCGAGGAAAACTTTGCGCGCCTTTCGGCGCTCGACCGAACCATCCTGGACACGAGCCGGGTCTTGCTGTTTGTCAAGTCGGTCGACGAGCGGGATCGGGAGCGAGTGGGCCTCTTGCTGGAAACCGAAGACGGGCTCACTACCGACTGGGCAGCTGTCAAGAAAGTCTGTGGCCGTTTCGACAAACGGCGAGAATGGGCGGATAACGGGGTAACCGGGTCGGGCTCGGTCGCAGCAAGGAAGTTCGCACCAGCGCCACGGGTGCGAAAGGAAGAGACCGGAGAGTGGTTGGAAACCGGTTCGGCTTCGACCGGCGTAGTCAGAGGCTCAACCGGAGGAGCGGCGCTGGAGGAATTGACGAAGGCGATAAAGGACCTCCAAATCGCGCAGGCCCGAAGGGAAGAAGGCGAACCGGCTCGTGACCGACGACCGGCGGCTGGAAACAGGTGCATGTGGTGCGATGAAGTCGGCCACATTCGGAAGGACTGCGGCGACTTCGCGGAGGCGCTAAGGGACAGGGTGGTGTACCTGTGGGAAGGACGGGTGCATGCCAGCGACACCCGAAGGGCCCTGAGCCGAAACGACGGGAAAGGTGGTATGAAAAGGTTGATGGAAGAGGCGGCGGCCCGACACGCGGAAACCGTCCACTACTCGGCGGCGGCCGGCATTCGAGTCGGGGGCGGCGAGGCCCGAAGGGAAAGCAGAGCCGGATTCTGGCCGACGATGCTGGAAGGCCTTGCCGGTGCGAGGCTAAAAGGGGAGGAATCGGACCGTGCGGAGAAACGGGTACGGGAAATGACCGGGTGGAGCGACCCGGTCGAGGAAAGGACGGGCTTCGTGGAGGCCGCTTGCCAGAACTACGAGGCTCTGGTAGAAGAGAAGCGGGTGGGGAGACCCGGGACGACCGGGCCCTCGCAACGATACGAGACCCGGTCCGGGCCACGACGGGACGAAGCCGGCGGGGCCGGCACACAAGATAAACCCCAGAAGGGCGGGTACCGTCTGGGGACGGAGATAGAAAGGACCACGGACTTACGGAAGGTCCTGGAGGAACGGATCCTCGACAGCAAGGTGGAGCTGTCGTTACGAGAGGTGCTGGGAATCGCCAAGAAGGAGTTCCACGACTCCATCGTGGACTTGGTGAAACGGAAGAGGCTGTCGACGGAGACAGAACCGGAAAGACCGGTGGAAGTGCGGACGACGCACCTGGACGACATGGCGCTGGGAGACGAGTGGGCAGAAAGCCACTATTCGAGACCACACTGGGCCCGAGCGACCACGGAGACCCCGGTGAAGATCGGCGACGTCCAGGAACCGGTGATAGCTTTGGTGGACCACGGATCGGAGATCAACTTGATGTCCATGGACTTCTATAAGAAGGGCAAATGGCCGATCAACACCAAGCACGGGTGGAAAATAAGGGCGGCAACGCGCGCCACCGAGGAGCTGCACGGGGCCTGTCCGAATGTGCGAGTCAAGATCGGCGACGTCGAGATCGACCAGCACTTCTTCGTGCAGGAAACGTCTTCGCATCCGGTCATACTGGGTGAGCCGTACATCACGGCGGCGCGGATGGAGACCAAAGTGCTGGACAATGGGTCGGCCTTCGCGAGGGTCAAAAGCCAAGACGGGCGCCATTCGGTCCAGTTTCTGACGGTACGGCCGAACCACGAACGTAACCGCGATTCCCTCGGTTCCGAAAACCGAGAGGATTTTTAGAGAGGACTGCCAAGGCGTGGGGCCGCGACAGTCCGGATGCTCCGGGAAAACCCCACATCTGTACGATAAAACCGTGTACAATAGGTAGGAAATTTTGCTTCTCCGGCAGCGGAGCATGTACGATGGTCGGCATCACCGGCCGAGAGAAAACAAAGACGGAGGGGAGACTTCGGGCGTGTGGGGTTCTCGGCCCTGACGAAGGAATCAACGGAGCCGTGGAGGCAGTCTCCTTCGACGACACCTTGGGGATGCTGGGGAAGGTAGCCGAAGAAGACCTTAACGAAGGCCGGACGATACCGGTATGTTCCGAAGAAATGTACGAAGTCATCGCGGACTTCGGTCGAGGGCTCGAGTCGGAACGGACGGCCCGAGTGAGCACCAAGTACAAGACGGTGGACCGGAAGGTGAGGCCAGTCGCGGCGCCCTTACCGAAGGGCAGCGAATCCCGAATCAAAGGGGTTGCATCGGACCCCAGCTTACGAGATCCGGCCTGCATAGGACACACCTTCACCAACGAGACGCTCCGCGAGCTGAAGATCGGTGGGGGCGGGTTCCTACTGCCGGCGGAGGAAGACCGGTTCCGGAGAATGCTCGGAAGGCACGGGAAAGCCTTCGCATTCTCGCCGGAGGAAATCGGGTGCGTGGACCCGACGATCGTAGAGCCGATGGTGATATTCACGGTACCGCATGTACCGTGGAATCTCAAGCCAATTTCGGTGCCGAGAGCTCACATCTCGAAGTTGATGGAGCTGTTGAAGCAGAAAGTTGATATGGGCATTCTCAAGCCGTCGAGCGCCCCGTATTCAAACCGCTGGTTTACCGTGCCAAAGAAAAACGGATCATTGCGCTTCATTCAGGACCTGCAGCCGGTCAATAGGGTGACCATTCGGAACGCAGGGATCGGACCGACCATAGACGAGTTCGCGGAGGCCTTCGCCGGAAGGTCGATTTACTCGGTCGGTGATCTATACTCAGGGTATGACCAGTTCCAGCTAGCCGTGGAGAGCAGAGACATTACGACGATGCGAACTCCCCTCGGCCTAGTGCGGATGTGTACGCTGCCGCAAGGAGGGACCAACTCGGTGGCCCACATGGTGAATGCAATGAACAAGGTGCTGAGGGACTGCATCCCGGACATCACCATGCCGTTTCTAGACGACATCCCGATCAAGGGATGCCCCGTAGAAGAGAAGGACGAGACGGTCGGGCCGGACGGATGCCGGCGCTTCGTGGTAATGCACATCGACGACTGCGAGAAGGTGCTGCAAAGGCTAGAGGATGCGAGGCTCACCTTCTCGGGGGAGAAGTCTGCCTTCGGGCAGTCGGAAATCATGGTGGTCGGACATTTGTGCGGGCCGTTTGGCCGGAAACCGTCTCCGGCAAAGGTAGAGGCCATCTCCGCGATGAAGCCTGACTGCAGCTCGGTCACGGAAGTACGAAGATTCTTGGGAGCATGCGCCTTCTACCACAGATGGATCCCGCATTACGCGCACGTCGCGGAGCCACTGTACGGATTATTGAAGAAAGGGCGAAGATTCGAATGGCTAGACAAGCACGCGGAGTCGGTCCGGAAGCTGAAGGAGGCTCTTTCGGCAGCACCGGCGCTCCGAAAGGCTGTCTACGGGAAGGACACCCCAGTGTACATAACGGTTGACACGAGTCCGACCGGAATCGGGTGGGTCGTCAACCAAGAAGACGAGGACGGCAATCGGTTTCCGATCCGATTCGGCGCGAAGGTCCTCAGCGAACGGCAGCGAGGATACGCCCAGGTTAAACGCGAACTCTGGGGTATCGTTTCGGCGGTGAAGGCCGACAAGGACTATCTGATCGGGACGGGGGTAATCATAGAGACGGATTGCATGCCGATTCTCGGCATGGTTTCCGGATGCGCGACGCCGGACCTGGCAATGCTCAGGTGGATAGCGTACATCAAGTCCCTAGACCCGGTGATACGACACATTTCCGGGAAAGACAACGCTATGGCCGACATGCTTTCAAGGGCAAGATTCGAGGACGAGGGCGGCATGGTCTCGGAGGACGAAGAGGTCGGCGTGGACTTCTTCGAGACTGCGTATGTAACAACCGGCGGGACAAGCACTCCGGCGCTTAACGACTTCGACGCGAGCAAGTACGACGGGGAGTGGCTGCAGATCGGCGGGTTTTTGAAGACAATGACGCCCGATGCGTCATGGACAAAGGACGAGGCCAACCGGATCCGGAGGAAAGCGTACCGGTTCTTTCTCCGGGACGGCTACCTATGGAAGCACCCGAAGAAGAGGGACGGCGCTCCGCTCCGGGTGGTGGCGATGAAGGAAGAACAGGAGGAGCTGCTGACGGCCTACCACGACAGCCCTTGGGCTGGACACCGAGGAACATGGGCTACGTTTGAGAAACTAAAGGGGAAGTATTGGTGGCCGGGGCAGTACCAGGACGTGCATCGGTTCGTGACGACTTGCGAGAGCTGTCAGACGCACTCCATAGTCCGACATCGGGACGAGCTTCACCCCACGTACCCTCCGACCATCCACTTCAAATGGATGGTAGATCTGGTAACGATGCCAATGGGAGTAGGACAGATGCGGTACCTGGTCCTAGCGCGGGAGGATCTGACGAACCAAGTGGAAGGCCGGGCCCTTCCGAACAAAACGACCGCGGCCGTATGCCGGTTCCTAATCGAAGACGTGATATGCCGGTACGGGTGCGTCGGGAAGATCGTGGCTGACCGAGGGGAGTTGGACGCCGAAGAAGCCGCGGAGCTGTTCGACCGGCTCGGAGTTAAGCTCTCGCTCACCACTGCGTACAATCCGGAGGCGAATGGGAAGGTGGAGCGCGGACACGGACCGATCGTCAAGGCGTTGGTTCGGGCGTGCGGAGGCCAAGTCGGTAACTGGCCGCGGCTGCTGCCTTATGCCTTGTGGGCAGACCGGACCACGCACAGTTCGGTAACCGGGTACATGCCGACGGAGCTCATGTTCGGCCAGAAGCCGATCATGCCGATAGAGCGGACGATCTCCTCATGGGCGACGGTCGATTGGAGGGGCGAGATGAGCCGGGAGGAGTTGTTGGCCGCGCGCATACGACAACTCGAGCGGAGACCGGAGGACGTGGAACTGGCTGCGGAGAGGCTCCGGGCAGCGAGGGCAAAGAACAAAGCCAGGTTCGACCGAACGCACCGGCTCCGACCGACGAAAATCGAAGAAGGTGACTGGGTGCTCGTCTACGACAGCAGCCTCGACAACCAGCACCGAGCCGCACGGAAGTTCGCACGAAGGTGGTTCGGGCCTTACGTGGTACGGAGCGCCAATGACAACGGGACATATCACCTGGCGGAACTTGACGGCACGAGAGTGGCGATACCGGTTGCAGGGAAGCGGATCAAAGCGTTCAAGAAGCGACATGACGACGAGCCGGACCCGGCTCTCCTAGACAGCAGTGACGAACGATCCGGAAACGAGGAAGAACCGACGGGCGAGGAATGAAGACGGGCCGGTTTTCTCCGTCCCAACTCTCTTGGCGCATACCGGAGGATGCGCGGTTAGGTGGGGGCAGATGTCGTGAAGAAAACCGTCCATAGGCGGAATCGGCGCACCTAGGCGTGGGAACCGGTTCTTCACGCGCGCAAGCTCCAAGTAGTACATAAAAGCGAATTAGGAGGGTAATCGGCAGGAACGGGCCCTAACTCAAGTGGAGACAAAGACCGCGCGAACAGTCTTTTCGGTCGCGCGCGCGAACTGTACGAGTCGGCGGCGTAACAACGCGGGTGCGTGAAAAACGGAGCGGATCCCTGTCCAAAAGGGACAGGGAATAAAGCTGATAGGACGGCCTGCTCGTCGGCCTATATAAGGAGCAAGAAAGAGCTGTTGCAGGTATCTCGCGCGGAGAGGACGAAGTGCTGCCGGACCGTTTCTGGACGCTTCTCTCTCTCTCTCTCTCTCTCTCTCTCTCTGTGTTTCCTTCCTTCTCGAGCTCCAAAGCTGCTGTGCAGGGTTCCGGGGAGGCTCGCGCTGTTTCGAGGATCGCCCGAGTGCTTCCGGCAGCACCTCCGACCTGCTACCCCGTTTGGCGTCGAAGCGAACAGGCATCGGCATCTGTTCGCCGGCCTGTTCAGTTGTAACCAACCTGTGCCCCATCGAGGGTTGTAATCGTGTTAGCAATTTTGTTAATATACATATTTAGTCGTTCGCATCTGTCTGTGTCGGTGTCTGTTCGCGTTCTCCGTGCTGAAGGGCCGTGTCCCTGTGTATCCCCGGTCCTGCGTAGCCGGTTCTCTCTCTGTCCCCTCCCTCGCTTGCTCTTTGGTTCGAGACCCCCGCGGTCCCGCCTCGATTCCACACGCGCTTGCGCAATATCTCGACACCGGCAAGACGCTTCTCTTCCGGAATGTCCCGCATCAGCATTTCTGCCCCGTAGGACGCCAAGTACTTCGTGGTATCCTTTCCGCTGAACCAGCCGATCGTACCGACGACCGCCTCAATGGCTCTGTTGAGGGCGCCGGTGCCCTCGCGTGCCCTCCGACCCCTTCATCTTCTGCTCTTCTGCCGCCTCTTTCACGTCGGGTTCACCAAGATGTCGAGGTACTCCTCGCGGATGCGTGGAATGAGGCGGGACCTCGGGGGTCTTGTACCGAAGAGCAATAGGGAAAGGAGAAGGGAAGGGACCCACTACGTGCGAGCGTAGATCCACAAGGACACGACCCTTCAACACGAAGACGCGAGCGGGGAAACCAACATAGAGAGGCACAACGGTATGTAAGTATATATTAACAGAGACAAACAACAAAAGCACGAAGTCGGTTACAACCGAACAGGCCGGCGAACAGATGCCGATGCCTGTTCGCAAACGCTCAGAAAGGAAGGAGTAGGTTGGAGGTGTTGCCGGAAGCACTCGAGCATTCGTCAGAGCAGCGCGAGCCTCACGAAACCTGCACAGAAAGAAGCTACGGAGAGTATGGAAGAGAGAGAAGCCTTCGACCGACAGCCCGACAACACTTCGTCCTCTCTGATTCCGCGATCCCCGCCCTCTTCCTCATCTCCCTCCTTTTTATAGGCAAGAAGGGAGCCGTTTCCTATTAACTTCCTACCTACCGAATCTACCTACCTAGGATCTTCCATGTCCCTAATTCTCTCTTATGTACAACGTAAGGCGTACGTGCATGAAGAGCCGGTTCTTATGCTCCGGCGCACCGATTCCGCTCGTGGACGGTTTTCTTCACGACACCGGTCCTAGAGGCACCGGTGGTCGGCCCGATTGCCGGCGTGAGACCTAGAGCGACGGGTGGTGGCGGCGGCAAGTCGGGCAACCGAGACAACGGTATGGAGACCGTGGAAGAGGAGGTGGCAAGCATAATTAATGCTTGCATATACGGAGGCAGGGTAGCCACGGACGGCGATGTCCGAATGGAGGTGGCTACGAGCATAGCATCGACGAGCGGCGGCGTTGCTACCTTACACGCACTGGTTCAAGAGACCCCGGTGGCCGGCCCGAGTGCCCGCGTGAGACCTAGGGAAATGAACGGTGGCGGCGGCAAGGCGGGCGACCACGGCGACGATGTGGGAGAGGGTGCAGAGCGAGCGACCCTCTCGACTTGTGGAAAGAGGACGGCCATAGATGAGGCCGATATCTACGGAGCAATGGACGCCACTTCGAGAGGCGAAAGTTTCGGGACGCGGTAGCCCGAAACGTTCTACGAGGATTTCGCGAGAATACTCGAGGCTTGCGAAATCGAGGAAGAAGAGGAGACAAGCGGCGGTGCCGCGACCTTCCACACACCGGTCCTAGAGACTTTGGCAACCGGCCCGAGAGCCGGTGTGAGACCTAGAGAGACGTACGGTGGCGGCGGCAAGGCGGGCAACTGAAATGACGAAGAGGAGGTTTGTAGCGGACGGAGGCGAGATCCCTCGACACCGGGGCCGGAGACTTCTGCGGTTGCGCCCGAGCGCGGACATAAGACCGGAGAGATGGGCGGTGGCCGTGAGGATGAGAGGCCCGGAGTGGGCACGTGCGAAAAGACCGAAGGAGAGGTCCGGAGCGGCATTGAGGAGCGAGTCAGGAACCGACCCGACCGGGAGGCAGAGCGGAAGAAGAGTGAAGCGAGGGCCAGTCAACCGGGCACGAACCGAAGGAAGCCGGCAAGACCGGGATTGTTTGATCGATTCGTAGCCGTCCGGGTACGGTTACGGTGGGAGCCGGTGAGAGCGAGAAGGAGGCTAACCGGGCACGACGAGTACGGGTCGGTGAGAGGCCGAGAGCAAGAGGAGCCCTCCACACCTATGCTTGAGACTTCGGCGGTTGCGGATCAATGGAAGACCGAAGAGATGGCGGGTGGCGGCGAGGAGTTGGAAGACAATGCAGAATCGGGTACCGGAGCAGATGCCCGGTGTGGGAAGGACGAAGAAACCAACGCGGAGGTCGGGTCTACGGCGGATGAGCGTGAAGTGAAACATGCACTATGGCCGGCGGAGGGTCAAGGAACAAGCATGCACTCGGGGGAGCGGCAACGAGTGACCGGAAACGGTGGACCGATTGAGCCTTTGAGAGGCGAGGACTCGGTGGTGGACCGAGAGTGGGAAGAACCCTCCACACCTACTCGTGAGGCATCGGCGGTCGCGGATCGAAAGGAGAACGAAGAAAAGGTGGGTGGCGGCGAGGAGTTGGAGACTGACGCGGAGGTCAGGTCTACGGCGGAAGCGCGACATGAGACGCATGCAATACGGCCGGTGGAGGGCCAAGACACAAGCATGCATATGGCGGATGAGTGACAACGATTGACCGACGATGACGGTCGGGTCAAGCCTTCGAGAGGCAAGCGCGGGACGAAGGACGGCGCGGCGAAACACCAAGATCGACGACATGGGCCGAGCGTGATCGGCATGAGCGGAGAGTCGTATCTAGGAAAACGGAGGAGGTGCGTGGAGAACGGAGGGCTACGCACCGGGAAGAGAAAACGCGGTGTCCCGAAGCACATGCGAGGCCAATTGGGCCAAGAGGGCGCGGGTCGAGGCGAAGCGGTAACGAGAGCCACGAAGAAGGACGGGGTGATGGCACGCTCTACCGCGAGAGAGCACGGCGAACAACGGGGAAAGCCTACGGAAGGCAAGCGCGGAGCGGAGAGAATCGGCACGCCGAGGTGCGCGGCACGCAAAGGGCGGAATCCGGCATGTGAACGGGAGCGCATTAGGAGGATATACGAGGCGGACAAAGGAAGAGCAACCGGGTCGGCGACGATGTTCGGGAGGACCGAACAGGGAGGAAAGCACGGGCATCGGATACGACAGGTCGAATGTAGTTGGTGGTTCGAGGACCCACGGTGGACGTGGCGGATCGGGTGGAGGCAACGACTCGGCGAACATCGTCGAGTGTGGCGGATCGGATGGCGCCGACGGTTCGAGACCATTCGGCGAGGATGGTGGACCGGAAGGCGGCGGCGGTTCGTGTCGACGGGGTGGTCTTGCTCAAAGTGGAAGACAGAACTGAGCGGGCCCACGAGGACGCTATGGACTCGGTTGGTTGTTGTGGCTGAAAATCTCGTGTTCTCTCCCCTATGTTTTGGCACATACCGGTGGATGTGCGGTTAGGTGGGGGCGGATGTCGTGAAGATTTTCGTCCACAAGCGGAAACCCGAGCAACGAGAGCCAAAGAGCGATGTGCAACGTTGCACACGTACATAATGTATTTGTAATAGTAATAAGGGTAAAGTGTATGGTGCTAGAAATGCCCCATAAGATCCCTAAGGTATAAAGGTGATGTGGTCTTGTGCGCACATCCACGTGAGAGAGAGAGAGCGGTACTATGCGGTACATAGGTACCTAGTTGTTTGTGTGGAGGTGGGAGTTAAGGGGCCATCAATCTCACCCTCCCCAAATCAAGGCAAATATCCCCTTTGAATGAAAGGGGATATTTTAGTCTCACTTTTGTAAACGGTCTTCCCTCCTTGTGCTATAAAAGGAGAGGGAAGACACCATTGTGGGGGTTGCCTATTTTGAGTGTGCGAGGTATACCACATAGGTCGAGCGTTAGGGTTAGGATTAGGGTTTCTTTATCTTTATCTTCATTTTCGTCGGTTAGGGTTTCGAGTAGTCGTTTGGTGCGGCCTATGCGGCCACCATTTTGTAATCGTTCATTTCGTTTTAATACATCTTGTTGATCATCTTGTCTCCCATCTTCCTCTTGTTCGATCTAATCTCTTGTTCATTCTTCTTCTTCTTGAGCCAAGCTTCCATTCCATGTCCGATTCCTTCTCCTCTACTCCTTAGTCCAAGACCCCCGTGGTCCCGCCCTTCGCCACGCACGCGTGTAGCAACGCGACAACGGATTCATCTCGAGTCGGGTTAGTGGGCACTTTATTGACTGGCACGACATTGTCAGTTTGCTCCATTGCTAGAAGCAAATTCGCCCCTACTCAACAACTTTGAAGAATTTATCGAAGAGTTTAAGGCTTGCTTTGGAGACATAGATAGTGTAAGAACGACAATGAACAAGATTCGCACACTGCGACAAGGGGATCAACCAACATCAACGTATGCAGCCAATTTTCGTCTCATTGCAAGTGATATTCCTTGGGACGAACAAGCTCTAATGGAACAGTTTCGTTCGGGCCTCCGTGGAGATGTAAAAGATTTACTTCTTACCTTCCCTAAGGATCCAAAATCCCTTACAGAAGCTATTAGCCGAGCAATACGGTGTCGTGGAGAAAACCGTCCCTAGGAGGAAACGAGAGAAACCGTGCACGAACCGGCCCTTCCATGTGTGGGCGTGTGAATTGATAACTTGTACATAATTATGTGTACAACGGCTGATGTAAATGTACTAGGTGCGACACATTTATTAGGAAATCGATGCGTATCTCTGTCCAAAGGGACAGAGAATAAAGTAATGTGACTGTGAATGAAGGAGAATGGACTCTCCCCAACGACCTATATAAGGAAGAAGAGAAGGAAGAACTGGACCATCGTGCGTTAGCGAGGGCGAAGTGTTGTCGAACCGTGTACCGAGCTCTCTCTCTCTCCTCCGGTTGTCATTCTCTGTGGGTTTTGGAGATTTTTGCCTCTGCTTCGTGGACAGCCCGTGCGCTTCCATCAGAGGCTCTCCCTTCGCGTTTCTGTGCTTGGCGTGTGTCGCCTGTGTGTGTGTGGGTGGACTCCTGTGTTGGGTTCGTTGCCGGTGTGCCGGTTGTAATCATTATTAGTGTTATAATCGAATTGTTCTATTTTCTCTCTCCCTCTTTCACTGTGTTAAGAAAAACGCTCTCTCTCTCCTCTCTCACGCTCCTTGGTTCAGGGCCCTCGCGGTCCCGTCTCATTTTACACGCACGCGCGTAACAACGTGACATATTTGGTGAACCCGACGTGAAAGAGGCGGAAAAGGAGTTAAAGATGAGGGGATCTAAGCTTGCTGAAGCTATGGCAGTAGCCGTTGACCGGCTAGTGAGTGCTCGTGAGGGAGCAGGTACCCTCGACAGAGCCATAGAATTGATCGTCGGCACCATAGGCTGATTTGGTGGTAAGAGCGCTACTAGCTATTTGGAGGCCTACCGGGCCAAGATGATCATGAGAGACATCCCTGAAGACAGGCAGCTGTCCGGATTCCCTTGAGTGGTGACGTCGAGCATCCATGCAGAGGTGCTCGAGGTGCTGGCCGGATGCCAGATGTGGGAGGTTTTCGGGGAGCAAGTCCTTGAAAAGTATGGGTTCGACGACTCGCTTCGATTGTCGAAGCGGGACTTCATGGCATGGGTTGAAAGCCTTGGAAAGGGGAGGAGCGCACTGGCGCTCCTCCAGGAATTTGATGTTGGGAGACAGGTCCCTCCGGATGGGTTGGGAGAAGAACAGTGCCGACGAACAATCTCGGCCGAGGCTGATAGGCGGAGTGTGAACCGGATGAGGAGTACCCGGCTACGGAGAGCCGGACGGTGCAGGCCCGGTGTGAATCGGATGAGGAGTACCCGGCTACGGAGAGCCGGATGGTGCAGGCCCGGTGTGAACCGGATGAGGAGTACCCGGCTACGGAGAGCCGGATGGTGCAGGACCGGTGAGAACCGGATGAGGAGTACCCGGCTACGGAGAGCCGGATGGTGCAGGCCCGGTGTAAACCGGATGAGGAGTACCCGGCTACGGAGAGCCGGATGACGTAGACCCGGTACGAACCGGAGGAAGAGACATATTCGTAAATATGTTTCTGAGAGCCCATCGAGGCTACATTTGTAAATAGCCGAAAAGTCATATTAGTATAAATATGACTTAGGGCAAACCTTTAGTGTTGTTGTTGTCATTTTCTTGTTGGTGCAAGAAGAAGAGAGAGTACGTAACGTTGTACAGAGAGAGAGAGAGAAAGAGGTCGCTGCCTCTGTTGTAACCGCCGCCTGTGGCGAAGATCGTGAGTCCGAGGTCGTTGCCTCCGTGAACTCACTGTTTTGTACATTCTTACATAGTGACAGTTTGCAGCCTGCTGGCTGCCATGGTTTTTCCCCTAGTTTGGGGTTTTCCACGTAAACCTCCTGTGTATCTTCCTCTTCTTTGTGTCGTGTTCTATTTCCCATTTTCTGTGTATCATTCTAAGCTCGGTTGTGGCCGAGCGTTGCGTATAAGGAACGTTGGGTTCCCGTCATTTGAAACGTGGTTCACGCAGTTCTCGGCGCTTGACCGGACCGTGCTTGATACGAGCCGGGTATTGCTGTTCGTCAAAGCGGTCGACGCGTTGGACAGAGAAAAGGTAGGTCTCATGTTGGAGACCGATGAGGGGCTCACGACTGACTGGGCCGTGGTTAAAGGAGTCTGTAACCGTTTCGACAAACGACGAGAATGGAGTGATGAAGGGTCGTCAGCAACGAGACCCGTCCCGGCAAGGCTATTCGAGGAGCCTTCGCTGGCACGAAAGGAAGAGACCCGAAACTGGCTTGGGACGGGCTCGGCCTCGAGCGGCGTGGTCAAAGGTCCCTTCGGAGGAGCGACGGTGGAAGAATTGACACAAATGGTGCGCGACCTCTAGATCGCGCAGGCATGACGGGACGACGGTGACCAGTCTTGCGACCGAAGGCCACCGGCAGGGCAGTGATGCATATGGTGCGACGCATTTGGCCATGCTCGTAGAGACTGCGCGGATTTCGCAGATGCTCTCAGTACTAACGCAATGTACCTCTAGGGTGGCCGAGTGCACTCCAATGAGACTCAGAGAGCGCTGGAAGTGAATACCGGGCCTGGTGGAATGAAGAGGCTGATGGAAGAGGCCGTCGCGCGACACATCGAGGCAGTGAATTATGCGGCATCGGCAGGAATCCAGGTCGGGGGCAACGAAGGACAGAAGGCAAGCCACTCCGGGTTCTGGCCCCTGGTGCTGGAAGGCCTCTCCGGAGTCCGGTTGAAGAAGGAAGAAGCGGACTGCGTGGAGTAGTGGATCCGAGAAGTCACCGGGTGGGACAACCCAGCCGAAGAAAAGTCTGGCTTCGTAGAAGCTGCATGCCAAAACTACGAGGTTCTGGTGGAAGTCAAGCGCGTGGGAAAGCGCCCTCACAACGGTACGACACCCGGTTCGGCCCGAAAAAGAGTGATGCCGGCAATTCCGGCATACTGGACAAGGCCAAGCCTGCCGGGTACCGGCTGAGCACCGAGATAGAGAGAACGACGGAGCTGTCGAAGGTCCTCGAAGAGCGGATCCTCGACATCAAGGTGGAGCTGTCATTGAGGGAGGTGCTTGGGATCACAAAGAAGGATTTCCACGACTCCATTGTGGACCTGGTGAAGCGCAAACGGCTCTCCACGGAACCGGAACCGAAGAAGCCTGTAGAGGTGCGGACTACGCACCTAGAGGATGCGGCCCTGGAAGACGAGTTGGCGGAAAGCCATTTTTCAAAGCTACACTGGGCCAGAGCCACTACCGAGACCCCTGTCGGAGATGTGCAAGAACCGGTAGTGGCGCTAATAGACCATGGATCCGAGATCAATCTGATGTTGCATTGTTACGCGCGTGCATGTAGAAGGGTGGGACCACGGGGGTCTTGGACTAGGGAAGAAGGGAAGCCGAGAAGACGACTTCGGGCGCATTCCGGAAGCAACTAAATGGGAGGGAGAAAGAGAGAGAGCGTGCGATTGACCCCGACTCACACCCACACACCCACACACCACGCCGACCCAACTCACGCCCTTATGTATAGAAACGGAGGTAAGAGAACACCAAAACACCTGCACAAACACCGGACCCCAACAGAGACATGAATCTGCACAGACAGACGCAAATGTATATATATAAATGGAAGAATACATTCCCGGCTTCGAGCCGGACCAAGGTAGGATACAACAGTCGTCGGCTGCGAAGCCGCCAATCGGGGAGCTCACGGGCTTGTCGGGGGGGGGAGAAGAAGAAGAAGAAGAAGAAAAGAAAGAATGTAGCTAACCCTAGAAAGAAACACAAAACGGTATACCCTTGAGACTCAAAATGGGCAACCCCTTCACAAGAGGTGCTCCCTTCCTTTTATAGAACAAGGAGGGAGATGCATTACAATGTGGGATAAATCCTGACTTACATGGGATTCTCTGTCCCGACTTGACTACTCTTCGGTGCCATAAAGGCGCCCTCGTTATTCACACTAAATGTACAAGGGTGAGCGCACATGCTGCACCCTGTCGATGTAGCCAATTTTTCCCGGTTTCCGCCTCTGGCTAAAATTCTTCACGACATCCGCCCCTACCAAACCGCACGTCCACCGGTACGTGCCAAATCCGGTGAAGGGTGAGAGATTTCAGCCGGTGAGAAACCGGTCTTCCGTAATCCGCATCTCGGCTCACCGCCGGTTTGAACCGTCGGCTTCGGTTCTTCCTTCGCGCTTACCTCCCCGTAGGCTCATTCGACCCGTCGATGGGTCCTTCGCCACGATCTCCGTAGTACGTGTACTTCCACTGGCCCTTGTTCGGCCGTATGTACGCCCCACTCTCTGTTGTATGCCCGATGTCCTCCGCTTGAGGAACGCCCGTAGTGGCCTGCTTGGCCTCCGTCGACCATTCGTGTTGTCCTGATTGCTGTCCCATGTTGTTTCGCGTTGCCTTCGTTCTCTCGCCGCCATCTTACTTGTCCATGGTCTTACGTCGCGACATCGGCTCGAACCGCCATGGTCTCCGGAACGGTGTGGAGGATCCTTCTCTAGCCTTCTACGCGCTACCTCCGAACCGCGCAACCCATCCTCATGCTCGCCTTCCCGCTCTGGCACCTTCGCGTGCCACATACCCTCATCCGTTGTTTGGCACTGCCTGTGCCGCACTCCGGTTCATTGCACGCCTCGTCGGCCCCTCTCCCGGCCAGATCGTGCATCGCTCATCCGCATACCAGTGTCCTCCGCATCCGAGAAACACCCCGTATTAGCCCATTTGGCCCTTTTCATTTTGCACTGCTGCAATAGGTCCTGAGTCTTCCGTTTGCCGTCATCCCCTCGCCCCCACCAGCTTGTCATCCCGGCCTTGCCGTCTCAGTCTTGGCTACTCTGACCGAGCTGCAGAGATCTACGAAGCAAGTGTGGAGGATCCTCCTCCGGACTCCCTTGTCATTCCCTGACTCCGACCCTGTGCAGTCCACTTATGCACCCGTCACCTCGTTCCCGGCACCTCCCTTGTGTCGTCTTCCGCTTCCTTTGTTCGGCACCACCTGTGCCGAACACCGTCCCGTAGTCACGCTTCGATCCGGCCCGCGATGGCCACTTGCGAGACTCTTGTTCTGTCCCAGGTGTGCTTTTACGGCCCGACACACCTCCCCGTGTTTGCCCCTACTGGCTCCTTCCGAAACCGTAACCGGCCGGTAAGGGTTTTGCACTCCCGACTCCCGATCCGTTATCTCGTGTCATCGGGTCCCGTTCCCTGCCGCCACCGTCCTTCTCCCTAGGTCTCACGTTGCCACGTTGGCCGAACTGCCGGAGTCTCCAGATCGGTGTGAGGGTCCCATAGGACCGGACTCCTTTTCTCTGCTTGCCGAAATTGAGGTGCCGTTTGTCGAAGTCCTTTGCGACTCTCCTTGTGTCTTCCGCGTAGCCGGGTCCCGTTTCCCGCCGCCACCAACCTTCTCTCTCGGTCTCATGTTGCCACGTTGGCCGAACTGCCAGAGTCTCTAGTTCGGTGTGGGGATCCCGTAGGACCGGACTTCCTTATGCCCACCGACCTTACCGGAGGATCCGATTCGGTTCGTAGCCGCTTCGCCGGCTTGATACCTTCTTTCTCTGCTTTCACCGTCCGATCACGTTCATTTGTCGCCATCGACCTCTCCTATAGGACTCATGCCGGCACTCGGGCCGACTGCTGGATCAGTGTGAGGATCTCCGTAGACTGCCCGTCTGCAGTTCCCTCGCCTTCGTCCCCTTTCCGCCACTGATCGCCAATCTAGGTCTGACGTTGGCTCTCGGGCCGACCGTCGGAGTCTCTGGAACCGGTGTGAAGGATCCTCCTTGGGCTCCTCGTATCCTTGACCCTTCTCCCAGGTCTTCCTTCCTTCGCAAGCCGAGAGGGTGGCTCGCTTCACACCCTCTCCCGTGGTACTGACATACCGTGTTCTCAGCCTCTTCGTAGGCCTGCTCTCTTCCTCCCTCCCTGAATGGTTATCCGGGAGTCCGCTCCGCCCAGTTCTCGTCCGGGTCCGTTCGTCAATCTCCGGATTGCCGGGACTCGTTCTCCTGTCGCCACCGATCTCTCCTGTAGGACTCACGCCGGCACTCGGGCTGACAGCCGGATCAGTGTGAGGATTAGTGTAGGACCGGTCTTCGTTGTCCTCTTCATCCTATTCCCGACCTTCGCCCGGTCGGTCTTTCTCCCCATGTAAAAGAGGGCGGCTCGTCCCGCACCCTCTCCCGTATCGGCACTTTCATGCTGATTCTGGCCCCGATCGAACGATCCACGACCGTACTTCGCTCCATCCGTATTGGAATGCCGATCCTTCCGTGCCGCCTCCGTCCTTGGCCTCCTCGTAGGCAGTTTCCCATCCCTCTTCGCTGGCATCGTGCCAGGACTCCTCGTCGGCGCCTTCCTTCTCTCCGGTCACATGTTGGCACACGAGCTCGACCACCGGAGTCTCCGGAATCCGCGTGGAGGGCTCTTCTTCGCTCCCGACATTGTCCTCGGTCGGCAATTCTCCGCAAGTCGAGAGGGCATTATGTTCCACACCCTCTCCCGTGGTACCGTGGTACCGGTCTTCCGCCATCGCGTTGTCGCGAAGTTTCACGAGTACATGTAGATCCTACGCGGGACCACGGGGGTCTTGGACTAGGGAGAAGAGGAGAAAGGTTAAGACAACGAATGGAAGATTAGCTCAAGAGGAGAAGAGAACGAATATGACATTATGATAGAAGAAGAAGAAGAAGAAGATGCAATCAAGATACTCAACAAGAAGTTCTATTAAGAAATGAATGATTACCATAATCATGGCCGCATAGGCCGCACCAAACGACTACTCGAAACCCTAACCGACGAAGATGAAGATAAAGATAAAGAAACCCTAACCCTAACCCTAACGCTCGACCTACGTGGTATACCTCGCACACTCAAAATAGGCAACCCCCACAATGGTGTCTTCCCTCCCCTTTTATAGCACAAGGAGGGAAGACCGTTTACAAAAGTGAGACTAAAATATCCCCTTTCATTCAAAGGGGATATTTTAGTCTCGTTTTTGTAAACGACCTTCCCTCCTTGAGCTATAAAAGGAGAGGGAAGGCACCATTGTAAGGGTTGCCTATTTTGAGTGTGCGAGGTATACCACATAGGTCGAGCGTTAGGGTTAGGGTTAGGGTTTCGAGTAGTCGTTTGGTGCGGCCTATGCGGCCACCATTTTGTAATTGTTCATTTCGTTTTAATACATCTTGTTGTTCATCTTGGCTCCATCTTCCTCTTGTTCATTCTTCTTCTTCTTGAGCAAAGCTTCCATTCCATGTCCAATTCCTTCTCCTCCACTCCTTAGTCCAAGACCCCCATGGTCCCGCCCTTCTCCACACACGTGCGTAGCAATGCGACATATTTGGTGAACCCGACGTGAAGAGGCGGCAAGGGAGGAAGGAGATGGAAGCCGGAGACATCGCGGAAGTAATTACGAGAATGGCAAGGGATTTCGAAAGAAGGAGAGAAAGATGGGAAGAGGCGTACAAGTACGATTGACGCGAGTTCGATCTATGGGTGTCGTCGGCAAAGGCTCCTCGAAGCGCAATGAAGGCATTCCGGGAGTTCGATCTCCGGTTTTCCCAACTTTCGGTCCGGGATCAAGAATCGGTGGGGGTGGACAAGGTCCCACTATTCTTGAAGTCGGTCAACGAAAGGGAGAGAATGGCCATTTTTCCCTACCTCGAAGACGATGAAGGGGCGTACGGCCTCACTGAAGATTGGAATGAGGTGGAATGGGCGTGCATACAATGCGATGAGACGCGGTCGGCCACAACGCGGCCTACGAGCAGCGGAGAAGAGAGAGCGGCGACCGACTACGCACTAGCGCCGGAAGAGAGCTCAACGCAAATCGGTTCGGAGGAGCTCGACATTAAAGCCTTGATGCGGGAAGCGTACGAGATCGTACATGCACAAATCGAAGCCGAAGAAGGGCTTATTGCGGAGTCGGGGCCGAGCGGATCGGAGGATGAGGAGGCCAAAAGAGAATGGTACATCGGTACCATGGGAGAGGGTGCGGAGCGAGCCAGCCTCTCGACATGCGGAGAAAGATCGACCGAGGACGAGGTCGGGGACGGTGAGGCGGCGATCGCCGATTCGAGTGGACATGAGGGAGTTCGGGCATGGAGGCCCGAAACATCCAGCGGGGAGAAGACGGGCGGTGGTGCCGGGACCTTACGCACATCGGGCCTAGAGACTCCGGCAACCGGCCCGAGAGCCGGTGTGAGACCTAGAGTGACGGGCGGTGGCGGCGGCAAGGTGGGCGACCATGATGGTGACATGGGAGAGGGTGCGGAAAGAGCGACCCTCTCGTCTTGTGGCGAATGGACGGCCATGGAGGCCGGTAACTACGGATTCAGGACATGACGGCCCGAAACATCGAGGGAGGAGGAGACAAGAGGCGGTACCGCGACCTTACACACACCGGCCCTAGAGGCACCGATGGTCGGCCCTATTGCCGGCGTGAGACCTAGAGCTACAGGCGGTGGCGGTGGCGGTGGCGGTGGCAAGGCGGGCAACCGAGACAATGGTAAGGAGATCGTGGAAGAGGAGGCGGCAAGCATAATTGATGCTTGCATATACGGAGGCGGGGTAGCCACGGACGACGATGTCCGAATGGAGATGGCTACGGGCATAGCATCGACGAGCGGCGACGTTGCTTCCTTACACGCACCGGTTCAAGAGACCCCGGTAGTCGGCCCGAGTGCCCGCGTGAGACCTAGGGTAATGAATGGTGGCGGCGGCAAGGCGGGTGTAGAGTGAGTGACCCTCTCGACTTGTGGAGAGAGGACGACCATGGATGAGGCCGATATCTATGGAGCAGTGGACTCCACTTCGAGAGTGGGCGAAAGTTTCAGGACGCGGTTGCCCGAAACGTTCTACGAGGATTTCACGAGCATACTCGAGGCTTGTGAAATCGAGGAAGAAGAAGAGACGAGCGGCGGTGCCGCGACCTTCCACACACCGGTCCTAGAGACTCCGGCAACCGGCCCGAGAGCCGGTGTGAGACCTAGAGAGACGGACGGTGGGCAACGGAAATGACGAAGAGGAGGTTTGTAGCGGACGGAGGCGAGATCACTCGACACCAGGGTCGGAGACTTCGGCGGTTGCGCCCGAGCGCGGACATAAGACCGGAGAGATGGGTGGTGGCCGTGAGGATGAGAGGCCCGGAGTGGGCACGTGCAAAAAGGCCGAAGGAGAGGTCCGGAGCGGCATCGAGGAGTGAGTCGGGAACCGACCCGACCAAAAGATGAGCCGGTCGGTAATCCGACCCGACCGGGAGGCGGAGCGGAAGAAGGGTGAAGCAGGGTCCGGTCAACCGGGCCCAAACCGAAGAAGAACCGGCAAGGCTGGATTTGCGCGAACAAACATGTACCGGCCGGTTACGATTACGTGTTGAGCGGCAAGCTCAACCGGAGCCAGATCGGCTGAATAAGCCGGAGCCGGTAAGCGAGACGGATCGGGCGAAACGGATCGGTATGATGGTGAGCAACCGAACCGGCAAGCAGTGGAGGCCGGGTGCAATTTGTAACCGGAAGACTAGTCCGAAGCCTAGTATAGGATAGACTACTAGGTAGCTATAGTCTCGTAGTAAGTGTCAGATGCTCGTGTGAGCATTGAAGTACATGGTACTTCTGTTAGTCCCAAGAGGACTTGTATAAATAGTGCTACTTAGCACAGTGTGTGTATAGAGTCTTGATATAATTTTGAAATTACGTTCTGCTCTCTCTGTCTCTCTCTGTCTCTCTGTCTCTCTCTTCCGCAAACACTTACGTTTACATGGTATCAGAGCGCGAGGGTTGAGAACCTCTGCTGCAGACATTTACTCTTGAGAAGAAAACCCTAACAGGTCGAAAACAGACACAGTAGAAGACATGGATAGAGGCATGGCTACGTCGCTCCCGGTGGAAAAGCTCGACAGGAGCAACTACGCATCCTGGTCTTACAAGATGCACCAGTACCTGCTTGGACACGGGTACTGGAGTTATGTCGAAGGAGCGAATGATGCGGCGCTAGACTCGGCACACAAGGACTTCCCGGTATGGGAACAAGCGGCAAGCAGGGTGATGTACTGCTTCGCATCCAGTGTCGGCGATCAGCTGCTCAGCCACATCCGTGATGCCAAGACACCGAAGGATGCTTGGGGGAACATGAAAAAGGTTTTCACCGCAAGCACCACTGCCCGGAAGCTGCAACTCAGACATGAGTTGAGCAATGTTCGACAAAAGAACATGTCTGTGGCAGACTACACGGGCCGGATAAAGGAGATCTGCGACTCGCTCGCCTCTATCAATGTTACCGTAGAGGAAGACGAGATGGTGCAGGTATGTCTCGGAGGCCTGGCGTCCAAGTTCGGAGCGTTTCGGACTGCGGTGTGTACAAGGGAGAATACCCCCTCATTCTTCGACTTACAGTCGATGCTCCTTGTAGAGGAGAACCACACCGGTGCATCTAATAGTGCATCCCCGGACATCCGAATGTTGTACACGGGAACGGATCGGCTCCGTGGGCGTGGTGGAAGAGGTGAGTCGGCACGCAATGGAGGCGGCCGGCAAGAGCAGGAACGGAGGCACTATGAGTGTGCCGACAGCAGTTCGGGGACTTCCACAATCAGGGGGAGTCAAGGCGGTGCTGGAGGCCGGCAAGACAAATCCGCTACGGAATGCTGGTACTGTGGCAAAAAAGGCCACAGGGAAAGCGAGTGCTGGAGAAAGCGTGCCGATTCGGACAAATCCGGATCTGCCAAGACCGTTAAGGATGGCCGGCAAAACTCGCACTACGCAAACGGATCAGGAGGATCCGGAACCGGAGAGGCCGGTAAGGGGCCAGCCTTGGTGATGAATCACAAGGCAAACTCAATGAAGAAGACCACTTCCAAAACAGAGGAAGTGTGGTATGTTGATTCCGGCGCGTCGAACCACATGACGAGCCACAAAGAGTGGTTATCCTTTCTGGAGAAACCGGATCAACCAGGAGTAGTTGAAACCGGAGACGACACTCCTCACCGAATCGTGCACGTCGGAGAAGTCCCTCTAAGCCACGTCGGACAGAAAGGGAAGCTGATGAACGTATTACACGTTCCGACAATCACGAAGAACCTGGTGTCCGTCGGTTAGATTGTCGACCAGGGTATGCAGGTGCGGTTTACGCACCTCGGGTGCTTCATTGAGGATGAGGGCGAAGTTATTGCGCAAGGGCGCAGAGACGGGAAGATGTTTATCCTCAACACCAATGACTTTGGCACCGCTCTATTCGCGAAACGACAGAAGGTCGAGTCAGACATCGACCTGTGGCACAAGCAGATAGGCCACGTCAACTACCAGAGGCTTCAAGACCTGCAAACGAAACAAGTCGTTTTCGGTTTGCCAAGGTTCAGCGGCCGAAGAGCCGAAATTTGTGAAGCCTGCCAACTTGGGAAGCAACACCGGCTTCCATTCCCCACCGAACGGAACCGGAGCCGTAACAAGCTCGATCTCATCCATTCGGATGTGTGGGGACCGGCACAAAGTGTAAGCCTTGGCGGGAGCCGGTACTTCGTCTCCTTCATCGACGACTATACTCGACATACTTGGATCTACCTCATTGAGCGGAAGAGCGAAGTCTTCGACTGTTTCCGGAGCCTCCAGAAGATGGTGGAATGGGAATCAGAGAGGAAGATCAAATGCCTTCGGTCGTATGGCGGAAAGGAATATTTTTCCGGCCAATTCACTAGTTATCTGCAGCAGAAGGGAATTCGGCGAGAGTTCAGCTGCAGATACACACCGGAGCAAAACGGTGTGTCCGAAAGGAAGAACCGGACACTCGTCGAAGCGGCAAGGACAATGCTGGAGGAAAAGAGCATGCCCCGGTTCTACTGGGCGGAGGCCATCCAAACGGCCGTCTACATACAAAACCGCATTGGTGACAAGGTGTCAGCTCATGAGCTGTATTTCGGGCGCAAGCCGAACTTAAGACACCTTCGGATATTCGGCAGCATAGCGTATGTGCATGTGCCGGATCAGAAGCGGAGGAAGCTGGATACAAAATCGGAAAAATGCATCCTAGTCGGCTATGCTCAAGAGCAAAAGGGGTATAAGTGCTATAACCCCCGGACGAAGGAAGTCCGAGTTAGCCGGGATGTCGAGTTCGATGAATCGGCATCCTGGTACTCCGTACCGACTCCAACTTCCGATCCCGACCTAATGTCGGAAGATCAGGCCAGTGAGCCTGAATCAGCCTTGGCAGAGGATGATGAAGCCGGGACTCAAGATGAGAGTCCGGAATCGTTACGGTTGACTGGACCGAACGAGCGACTGAGTCGGTTGGACCAGTCAGATGAAGAGACGGCAAGTGGTGGAGACTCTGCCGTGCTCTCCCCACGTAAGGAACCAAGGAAACGGTTCATGCGCAAAGAGAAGGGGAAGAGGAAGATGCCGAAATTCGAAACCAGCAACGATGAGTCGGATCGGTGCGTATCTGACTCCGGAAAGGAGAAAGGCAGATCTTCGACAACGAAGACCGAACTGGCCAAGAAGGGCCTCAAATCAGGTGACGGTGCGTTGCGCCGATCAAACCGCTAGAAGGATCCCGTCGTGCGGTACGAGTACAATGAATACATGGCGCATCGTTATGCGTACATGACTAAGGTGACAGAAGAGCGTGAGCCGGAGAGCTACGCAGAAGCGGCAAAGAACGCCAATTGGCGTGCCGCTATGGACGAAGAAATGCGGGCACTCGATGCCGACGAAACTTGGGACCTAGTTGATCCTCCCCGTCACTGTAAACCGATCGGATGCAAGTGGGTGTACAAGGTCAAGTACAACGCTGACGGTTCTGTTAACCGGTACAAAGCCCGATTAGTGGCGAAGGGATACGCGCAGATCCACGGAATCGACTACGACGAGACCTTCGCTCCTGTGGCGAAGATGACGACGGTTCGTGTGGTACTGGCGGTTGCTGCGGCAAGGGGGTGGCATCTTCACCAGATGGATGTGAAGAACGCCTTCCTTCAAGGCGAGCTTGAAGAAGAAATCTTTATGACTCAGCCCCCCGGATTTCAATCGGAGATGAACAAGTCGGCGGTATGCCGACTGAAGAAGTCGCTTTACGGCTTGAAGCAAGCCCCCCGAGCTTGGAACGCGAAGATCACGCACTGGTTGCGTAAGCTGGGGTTTGCTGTCTCTAAGTCGGACTCTTCGTTGTTCATCCAGCAAGCCTCTGACGGTCCGGTATGTATACTCTTGTATGTGGATGATTTAGTCATCACCGGACCGGGTCTTCCCGAAATCAACCGCGTCAAGTCCCAGTTGTCGGACGCATTCGAAATGAAGGACCTGGGGGACCTTCATTATTTTCTTGGGATCGAAGTGATCCGGACCCCCGATGGCATATTGCTCTCACAACGACATTACATGTTGAATATGCTTTATAAGTTCGGCATGACGGATTGCCGACCTGTCTCCACACCCTTGGACCGGAACCAGAAGCTCTGTCCCACCTCCGGACCGGCCTGCAATGAGAAACGGTTCCGACAGGTTGTCGGAAGCCTGATCTACTTAACCATCACCCGACCCGACATCAGCTATCCGGTCGGCATGGTAAGTCAGTTCGTGCAAAAGCCGACCGTGGAGCACCTTCAGTGCGCGGTAAGAATATTACGGTATGTCGGCGGCACTAAGGACCGGGGACTGCTATACCGGCGAGGTATACCCGAAGAGCTTGTCGGTTACACAGATGCTGACTGGGCCGGCGATGCATCTGATCGCCGCTCCACTTCCGGATACATGTTCTCCATAGGTAGCGCGGCCGTTGCGTGGAGCAGCAAGAAGCAGCCCACAGTGGCTTTGTCAAGCACTGAGGCTGAGTACCGGGCCGCTACCGTTGCCACTTGTGAAGCCATCTGGCTTCGGCGACTGCTGCGAGACTTGCGAATCGAGGTACCGACCCCGATCCCGATTTACTGCGATAACATGAGCAGCCTGCAGCTCACCAGGAACCCCATGTTCCATGCTCGCACAAAGCACATCGAGGTGCACTACCACTTCGTGCGTGAGCGGGTCCTGAGCGGTGAAGTTGACCTACGGTATGTTCATACGGATCGGCAAGTTGCCGACATCTTCACCAAGCCGCTCGGATCGGACAAGTTGCAGCACTTTACCGACATGCTTGGTTTTCAGCATGTCGACGTGCCGCACTTGAGGGGGAGAAGCAAGGGCAAAGTCTCTACCGAAACGGGCAAAGGTCAACAAACTGTTGAACCCGTCGGTAAGAGGAGAGCCGGAAGAAGAGGAGACAAGAAGATAAAGGAAGCCGAGTCGACGAAGGAGGTCGACACATCCGAACAGGTCGGAGCAAGCGGCTCTGAAGAAGAGTTGTGCACTCAGGAAGAGAAGTGCATGTTGTGCAGAGGTCATCACGACGGTACTGACCATGATGCGGAGTCGAATGAAGAATTCGATTTTGGTTCACCGGCTGAAGAAGCCGAAGGAAGCATGGAGAAGGCCAAGACACGGAAGTGGTCCGATGTGGTGAGAGGCCTGAAGCCGGAAGTCGAATCAGAGTGTACCGATTCGGACAAGAGCTGGAACGAGTCGGAGACAGCTGACTCGGATCAACAGATGGATCCGGATGAGTCGGATCGACTGAAGCCCAAGGGGACACGGACACAGCGGAAGTCGATGCCATCGTGGGAGAACCGACGGATCGGCAAGCGCCGGAGTCACAACAACGTGAGTGCTGAGATGGGCCTATTGAGCAGACATGCCGACCGAGAGGGTCGAGGCGCGCAGAACCAAAGCGGTCGCGGCAAACAAGACCGGACCGTACGAGGAGCGCGAGCAAGGCGGAGTGACGCCAGGAGAAGTCGGTTGGAAGAACCGACTGCCATAGAGGTCGACACTACGACCCCACCTCAAGTTGAGCTTGAGGGGGAGTGTTGAGCGGCAAGCTCAACCGGAGCCGGATCGGCTGAATAAGCCGGAGCCGGTAAGCGAGACGGATCGGGCGAAACGGATCGGTATGACGGTGAGCAACCGAACCGGCAAGCAGTGGAGGCCGGGTGCAATCCGTAACCGGAAGTCCAATCGGAAGCCTAGTATAGGATAGACTACTAGGTAGCTATAGTCTCGTAGTAAGTGTCAGATGCTCGTGTGAGCATTGAAGTACATGGTACTTCTGTCAGTCCCAAAAGGACTTGTATAAATAGTGCTACTTAGCACAGTGTGTGTATAGAGTCTTGATATAATTTTTGAAATTACGTTCTGCTCTCTCTCTCTCTCTCTTTGTGTTGTTCTCTGTTTTACGCTTCCACAAACACTTACGTTTACACAAAGGTATATCCTAGGTAGTTAGATTCGGTAGGTAGGAAGTTAATGAGGGAAGCGGCTCCCTTCTTGGAGCTATAAAAGAGAGGGAGGCGCGGGGAGAAAGGGATCGCGCATTGAGGAGGAGGAAGTGTTGTCGGACTGTAACCGAACGCTTCTCCTCTGTTCATTCTCCATCGCTCTTCTCTACAGGATTTCGGGAGGCTCGCACTGCTTCGAGGAACGCCCGTGTGCTTCCGGCAGCACCTCCATCCGTGCATAGACGAGCAGGCATCGGTTGTAACCGCTCGCGTGCTCTGTTGTTTTGTGTCATTTGTTAATATACAAACATTCGTGTCTCTCTATCTCTGTGTCCATTCGTGTTTTCTGCGTTGACGGGCCGTGTCCCTGTGTTTCTTTGCTCATACGTTACCAATCGTCTCTCTCTTTCTCTTTCCCCTCCTATCACCTGCTCTTCGGTTCAAGAGGGGGCGGTTTTCTACTGCCGGCGGAGGAAGACCGGTTTCGGAGAATGCTCGGAAGGCATGGGAAAGCCTTCGCATTCTCACCGGAAAAGATCGGGTGCGTAGACCCGACAGTCGTGAAGCCGATGGTGATATTCACGATACCACATGTGCCGTGGAATCTCAAACCAATTCCGGTACCCGAGAGCTCACATCCCGGAGCTGATGGAGCTATTGAGACAGAAAGTCGATATGGGCATCCTCGAATCGTCGAGTGCCCCGTACTCGAACCGGTGGTTTACCGTACCAAAGAAGAACGGGACGTTGCGCTTCATTCAAGACCTGCAACCGGTCAACAGAGTGACCATTCGGAACGCAGGAATCGGACCAACGATAGACGAGTTCGCGGAGGCCTTCGCCAGAAGGTCGATCTACTCGGTCGGGGATCTGTACTCAGGGTACGATCAGTTCCAACTAGCCGTAGAGATGCGGACATTACGACGATGCGGACTCCTCTAGGCCTAGTGCGGATGTGTACCCCGCCACAAGGAGGGACGAACTCGATGGCCCACATGGTCAATGCGATGGGCAAGGTGCTGAGGGACTGTATCCCGGACATCACCATGCCATTCTTGGACGACATCTCGATCAAGGGGTGTCTGGTGGAGAAAAGGGACGAAACGATCGGACCGGACGGATGCCGGAAATTCATGGCGACACACATTGACGACTGTGAGAGGGTGCTGCAGAGGCTAGAGGACGCGAGGCTCACCTTCTCCGGGGAGAAATCGGCCTTCGGGCAATCTGAGATCATGGTCGTCAGACATCTATGCGGACCGTATGGCCGGAAACCGTCTCCGGCTATGGTAGAAGCCATCTCTGCAATGAAGCCCGACTGTAACTCGGTCACGGAGGTACGGAGGTTCTTGGCAGCGTGCGCATTCTACCATATATGGATCCCGCATTACGCCCACGTTGCCGAGCCGCTATACGGTGTCGAGGTACTCCTCGCGGATGCGTGGAATGAGGCGGGACCTCGGGGGTCTTGTACCGAAGAGCAATAGGGAAAGGAGAAGGGAAGGGACCCACTACGTGCGGGCGTAGATCCACATGGACACGGCCCTTCGACACGAAGACGCGAGCGTGGAAACCAACACAGAGAGGCACAACGGTATGTAAGTATATATTAATAGAGACAAACAACAAAAACACGAAGTCGGTTACAACCGAACAGGCCGGCGAACAGTGCCGATGCCTGTTCGTAAACGCACAGAAAGAAAAGAGTAGGTTGGAGGTGCTGCCGGAAGCACTCGGGCATTCCTCAGAGCAGCGCGAGCCTCCCGAAAACCTGCACAGAAAGCAGCCACGGAGTTTGCGAGCCAGAGAGAGAGAGAAGCCTTCGCCCACAAACCGACAACACTTCGTCCTCTCTAATTCCACGATCTCTTCCTCCTCCTTGTCTCCCTCCTTCTATAGGCAAGAAGGGAGCCGTTTCCTATTAACTTCCTACCTACCGAATCTACCTACCTAGGATCTTCCATGTCCCTAATTCTCTCCTATATACAACACAAGGCGTACGTGCATGAAGAGCCGGTTCCTATGCTCCGACGCACCGATTCCGCTTGTGGACGGTTTTCTTCACGACATCCGCCCCCACCTAACCGCGCATCCACTGGCATGCGCCAAATTGAGTTGGGACGGAGAAAACCCGTCCAGCCTTCATTCCCTGCCTGTCGGTTCTTCCTCGGTTTCGGATCGCTCGTCGTCGCGGTCCAGGTTAACCGGATTCGGCTCGTCGTCGTGACGCTTCTTGAACGCTTTGATCCGCTTCCCAGCTACCGGTATCGCCATTCTCGTGTCGTCGAGTTCCGCTAGATGGTACGTCCCGTTGTTGTTGGCGCTTTGTACCACGTAAGGCCCGAACCACCTTCTTGCGAACTTCCGTGTTGCTCGGTGCTGGTTGTCGAGGCTGTTGTCGTAGACTAACACCCAGTCGCCTTCCTCGATCTTCTCTGGTCGGAGCCGTGAGTTCGGTCAAACCGGGCTTTGTTCCTCATCCTTGCCACCCGAAGCTTTTCCGTAGCCTGCTCTACGTCCTCCGGTCTTCGCTCGAGCTGCCTTATGCGCGCCGCCAACAGTTCCTCCCGGCTCATTTCGTCTCTCCAGTCCACGGTTGCCCATGAGAAGACGTACGTTCCATTGGCATGATTGGCTTCTGCCCAAACATGAGCTCTGCCGGCATGAATCCGGTTACCGAACTGTGCGTAGTTCAGTCAGCCCACAATGCGTAAGGCAGCAGCCGCGGACTAACGCCTTGACGATCGGTCCGTGACCGCGCTCCACCTTTCCATTCGCCTCCGGATTGTACGCAGTGGTAAGCGAGAGCTTGACTCCTAACCGGTCGAACAGCTCCTCGGCTTCTTCGGCGTCCAACTCCCCGCGATCAGCCACGATCTTCCCGACACAGTCGTACCGGCATATCACGTCCTCAAGCAAGAACCGACATACGGCTGCAGTCGTTTTGTTCTGAAGGGCCCGGCCTTCCACCTGGTTCGTCAGATCTTCCCGAGCCAGGACCAGGTACCGCATATGTCCTACTCCCATCGGCATCGTCACCAGATCTACCATCCATTTGAAGTGGATGGTCGGCGGGTACGTAGGGTGAAGCTCGTCCCGATGTCGGACTATGGAGTGCATCTGACAGCTCTCGCAAGTTTTCACGAACCGATGCACGTCCCGGTACAGTCCCGGCCACCAGTACTTCCCCTTTATCTTCTCGAACGTGGCCCACGTTCCATGGTGTCTAGCCCAAGGGCTGTCGTGGTAGGCCGTCAGCAGCTCCTCCTGTTCTTCCTTCATCGCCACCACCCGGAACGGGACGCCGTTCCTCTTCTTCGGGTGCTTCCATAAGTATCCGTCCCGGAGAAAGAATCAGTATGCTTTCTTCCGGATCCAGTTGGCCTCGTCCCTCGTCCAGGACACATCCGGCGTCATAGTCCTCAAAAATTCACCGATCTGGAGCCACTCGCCGTCGTACTTGCTCTCGTCGAAGTCGTTAAGTGCCGGAGTGCTTGTCCCATCGGTCGTCACGTACGCTGCCTCGAAGAAGTCCACGCCGACTTGTTCGTCCTCCGATACCATGCCGCCCTCGTCATCAAACCTCGCCCTCGAAAGCATGTCGGCCATGGCGTTGTCCTTTCCGGAATTGTGCCGTATTCCCGGATCCAGGGACTTGATGTACGCTATCCACCTGAGCATCACCAGGTCCGATGTCGCGCATCCGGAAACCATGCCGAGAATTGGCAGGCAATCCGTCTCGATAATCACTTCCGTCCCGATCAGGTAGTCTTTGTCGGCCTTTACTGCCGAAACGATACCCTAGAGTTCGCGTTTAACCTGGGCGTACCCTCGCTGTCGCTCACTGAGGACCTTCGCGCCAAATCGGATCAGGAACCGAATGCCGTCCCTGTCTTCTTGGTTGACGACCCATCTGATCCCGGTTGGACTCGTATCCACCGTTATGTATACCGGGGTACCCTTCTCGTAGACAGCCTTCCGGAGCGCCGGTGCTGCCGCAAGAGCTTCCTTTAGCTTCAGGACCAACTCCGTGTGCTCGTCTCGCCACTCGAATTTTCGCCCCTTTTTCAGCAACCCGTATAGCGGCTCCGCAATGTGGGCGTAATGCGGGATCCATATGTGGTAGAACGCGCATGCCCCCAGGAACCTCCAAACTTCCGTAACTGAGTTACAGTCGGTCTTCATTGCGGAGATGACTTCTACTTTTGCTGGAGACGGCTTCCAGCCATACGGTCCACACAGGTGTTCGACCACCAGGATTTCTGATTGCCCGAAGGCCGATTTCTCCCCGGAGAAGGTGAGCCTCGCATCCTCTAGCCTTTGTAGCACCTTCTCGCAGTTGTCGATGTGTGTTGCCACGAATCGCCGGCATCCGTCCGGCCCGACTGTCTCGTCCTTCTCTTCCACCGGGCACCCCTTTATCGGGATGTCGTCCAGAAATGGCATGGTGATGTCCGGGATGCAATCCCTCAGTACCTTGTTCATTGCATTCACCATGTGGGCCACCGAGTTGGTCCCTCCTTGTGGCAGGGTACATATTCGCACTAGGCCGAGGGGGGTTCGCATCGTCGTAATGTCTCTGCTCTCCACGGCTAGCTGGAACTAGTCGTACCCCGAGTACAGATCACCGACCGAGTAAATCGACCTTTCGGCGAAGGCCTCCGCAAACTCGTCTATGGTCGGTCCGATTCCTGCATTCCGAATGGTCACTCTGTTGACCGGCTGCAGGTCTTGAATGAAGCGCAATGTTCCATTTTTTTTTGGTACGGTAAACCATCGGTTCGAGTATGGGGCACTCGACGGTTCGAGAATGCCCATATCGACTTTCTGCCTCAATAGCTCCATCAACTTCGGGATGTGAGCTCTCGGTACTGGAATCGGCTTGAGATTCCACAGTACATGCGGTACCGTGAATATCACCATCGGCTCCACGATTGTCGGGTCTACGCACACGATCTCTTCCGATGAGAATGCGAAGGCTTTTCCGTGCCTTCCGACCCGAATGTCGCCGACGTCCAGTAGTGGATGGCCTCCACGTGTCGGGCCGCTGCCTCTTCCATCAGTCTCTTCATTCCACCTTGCCCGTCGTTTCGGTTTAGGGCCCTTCTGGTGTCGTCGGCGTGCACCCGGCCTTCCCACAGGTACACCACCCGGTTCCTCAACGCTTCTGCGAAATCGCCGCAGTCCTTCCGAATGTGGCCGACCTCGTCGCACCACATGCACCTATTCCCTGCTACCGGTCGTCGGTCACGAGCCGGTTCGCCGCCTTCCCTTCGAGTCTGGGCGATCTGGAGATCCTTTATCGCCCGCGTCAACTCCTCCAGCATTGCTCCTCTGGACGAGCCACTGACCATGCCGGTCGAAGATGGACCGGTTTCGAGCCATTCCCGGGTTTCTTCCCTTCGCCCTTGCGGTGCCGGTTCAAGCCTTCTTGCTGTGACAGAGCCCGCACCAGCCGCCCCGTTGTCAGCCCAGTCTCGCCGTTTGTCGAAACGGCCACAGACTCTCTTAACCGCAGCCCAGTCGGTCGTCAGCCCGTCTTCGGTTTCTAGCAAGGAGCCGACTTGATCCCGGTCCCGCTCGTCCACCGACTTGACGAACAGTAGGACCCGGCTCGTATCCAGAACGGTTCGGTCAAGCGCCGAAAGGCACGCAAAGCGTTCTTCGAACTCCCGGAGAAGAGCCGACGCATTTCATCCCTTGCCAGGGGACTCCACCCACTCCATGAAGTCCCGTTTCGAAAGCCGGAGCGTGTCGTCCAGCCCGTATTTTTCTAGGAGTCGACCTTCGAACTCCTCCCAGGTACGGCTCTCCGCCCGCACCTCGAGCACCTCCGCATGGATGCTCGGCATCGCCACTCGAGGGAACCCGGCAAGGCGCCTCTCTTCCGGAATGTCCCGCATCAGCATTTCTGCCCCGTAGGACGCCAAATACTTCGTGGCATCCTTTCCGCTGAACCGGCCGATCGTACCAACGACCACCTCAATGGCTCTGTCGAGGGCGCCGGAGCCCTCGCGTGCGCTCAATATCCGATCCACGGCCGAAGCCATGGCCTCCGCAAGATCCGACCCTATCATCTTCTGCTCTTCTGCCGCCTCGTTCACGTCGGGTTCACCAAGATGTCGAGGTACTCCTCGCGGATGCGTGGAATGAGGCGGGACCTCGGGGGTCTTGTACCGAAGAGCAATAGGGAAAGGAGAAGGGAAGGGACCCACTACGTGCGGGCGTAGATCCACAGGGACACGGCCCTTCGACACGAAGACGCGAGCGTGGAAACCAACACAGAGAGGCACAACGGTATGTAAGTATATATTAACAGAGACAACCAACAAAAACACGAAGTCGGTTACAACCGAACAGGCCGGCGAACAGATGTCGATGCCTGTTCGTAAACGCACAAAAAGAAAAGAGTAGGTTGGAGGTGCTGCCGGAAGCACTCGGGCATTCCTCAGAGCAGCGCGAGCCTCCCGAAAACCTGCACAGAAAGCAGCCACGGAGTTTGCGAGCCAGAGAGAGAGAGAAGCCTTCGCCCACAAACCGAAGGCACTTCGTCCTCTCTGATTCCGCGATCCCTTCCTCCTGCTCGTCTCCCTCCTTTTATAGGCAAGAAGGGAGCCATTTCCTATTAACTTCCTACCTACCGAATCTACCTACCTAGGATCTTCCATGTCCCTAATTCTCTCCTATATACAACACAAGGCGTACGTGCATGAAGAGCCGGTTCCTATGCTCCGGCGCACCGATTCCGCTTGTGGACGGTTTTCTTCACGACAATGGGTTGCTGAAAAAGGGGCGAAAATTCGAGTGGCGAGACGAGCATACGGAGTCGGTCCGAAAGATGAAGGAGGCTGTTGCTGCAACTCCAACACTCCGGAAGGCTGTCTACGAGAAAGGCATTCCCATCTACATAACGGTAGATACAAGTCCGGCCGGGATCAGATGGGTCGTCAACCAAGAAGATGAGGACGGCATCGGTTCCCAATCCGGTTCGGCGCGAAGGTCCTCAGCGAGCGACAACGAGGATACGCCCAGGTTAAACGCGAACTCTGGGGTATCGTTCTGGCAGTGAAGGCCGATCAAGACTATCTCATCGGGACAGAGGTGATTATCGAGACGCACTGCCTGCCGATTCTCGGCCTGGTTTCCGGATGCGCAACCCCGGACCTGGCAATGCTCAGGTGGATAGCGTACATCAAGTCCCTAGATCCGGAAATACGACACATTTCCGGGAAAGACAATGCCATGGCCGACATGCTTTCGAGGGCGCGATTCGACGACGAGGGCGGCATGGTTTCGGAGGACGAGGAAGTCGGCGTGGACTTCTTCGAGGCGGCTTACGTAACAACCGAGGGGGGGAGCACTCCAGCGCTTAACGATTTCAACGAGAGCAAGTACGATGGGGAGTGGCTGCAGATTGGGGGATTCTTAAGGACCATGACGCCGGACGCGTCATGGACAAAGAACGAGGCCAACCGGATCCGGAAGAAAGCGTACCGATTCTTTCTCCGGGACGGATACTTGTGGAAGCACCCGAAGAAGAGAAACGACATCCCGCTCTGAGTAGTGGCGATGAAGGAGGAACAGGAGGAGTTGCTGGAGGCCTACCACGACATCCCCTGGGCTGGACACCGTGGGACGTGGGCCACGTTCGAGAAACTAAAGGGGAAGTATTGGTGGTCGGGACTGTACTGGGACGTGCATCGGTTCGTGACAACTTGGGAGAGCTGTCAAATACACTCCATAGTCCGACATCGGGACGAGCTTCACCCTACATACCCTCCGGCCATCCACTTCAAATGGATGGTAGATTTGGTGACGATGCCGATGGGCGTAGGGCAGATGCGATATCTGGTGCTGGCCCGGGAGGACCTGACGAACCAGGTGGAAGGCCGAGCCCTGCAGAACAAAACGACCGCGGTCGTGTGTCGGTTCCTGATCGAGGACGTGATATGCCGGTACGGGTGCGTCGGGAAGATCATGGCTGACCGCGGGGAGTTGGACGCCGAAGAGGCCGAGGAGTTGTTCGACCGGTTAGGGGTCAAGCTCTCGCTCACCACAGCGTACAATCCGGAGGCGAACGGGAAGGTGGAGCGCGGACACGGACCGATCGTCAAAGCGCTAGTCCGGGCATGCGGAGGCCAGGTCGGGAACTGGCCACGACTGTTACCTTATGCCTTGTGGGCGGACCGGACAACGCACAGTTCGGTAACCAGGTTCATGCCGTCAGAGCTCATGTTCGGACAGAAGCCGATCATGCCGATGGAACGGACGATCTCCTCTTGGGCGACAGTGGACTGGAGAGACGAGATGAGCCGGGAAGAACTGCTAGCGGCGCGTATACGACAGCTCGAGCGGAGGCCAGGGGATGTGGAACAAGCGGCGGAGAGACTTCGGCCGTCGAGGATGAGGAACAAAGCCCAGTTCGACCGAACGCACCGGCTCCGACAAAAGAAAATCGAGGAAGGCGACTGGGTGCTAGTCTACGACAGCAGCCTCGACAACCAGCACCGGGCAACACGGAAGTTTGCAAAGCGGTGGTTCGGGCCTTACGTGGTAACGAGCGCCAACGACAACGGGACGTATCACCTGGCGGAACTCGACGGTACGAGGATGGCGGTACCGGTAGCAGGGAAGCGGATCAAGGCGTTCAAGAAGCGCCACAACGGCGAACCAGATGTAAGAGGCCTGGATAGCGACGACGAACGGTCCGAAACGGAGGACGAACCAATGAACGAGTAACCGGAACCCGGACCGGTTTTCTCCAAACCAGAACCCAATTTTGGCGCATACCGGTGGATGCGCGGTTAGGTGGGGGCGGATGTCGTGAAGAAAACCGGCCATAGGCGGAATCGGAGAGAAAGCCGTGTGAACCGGCTCTTACACGGATGGACGCGTAACTTGATATTTTGTACCCGATTCATAAACGGATCGGTGGGTGAAAATACGAAGTGGCACGCATTTATCAGGGGATTGTGCGTATCTCTGTCAGACGGGGGGCAGAGGGACAGGGAATAAAGGGAAGAGGACAAGAGAAAAGGGGCGATCACGCGTTGGCAGGAGGGGAGGTTGCTGCAGAACGGAAGACGGAGCTCTCTCTCTTCGACTCGAATCGTCGCTCTCTACGGATGTCGGGAGGTCGCTGCCTCTGCTTCGTGGACAGCTCCTGTGCTTCCAGCAGGGTCACTCCCTTTCCCCCTCCTGTTTCTTTGAGTCGTGTGACTGTCGTCGGTGTGCGTGAGTAGGGTCCCCGTGTTGGGTCCATCGCAGCTTTGTCGGTTGTAACTGTCGGAGTTTGTAATCTATTGCCATAATAATTAAGCGTTACGTTCTATATCTCTCTTTCTCGCTTCTACATGTCGATGAATCTCTCTCTGTCTCTCTCTCTCTCGCTCCTCGGTCCAAGACCCTTGTGGTCCCGCCCCTTTCTACACGAACGCGCTGTCGTGAAGAAAACCGTCCATAGGCGGAACCGGCGCACCAAGGCGTGGGAACCGGTTCTTCACGCGCGCACGCTCCAAGTTGTACATAGAAGCGAATTAGGAGGATAATCGGCAGGAACGGGCCCTAACTCAAGTAGAGACAGCGACCGCGCGAACAGTCTTTTCGGTCGCGCGCGCGAACTGTACGAGTCGGCGGCGTAACTACGCGGATGCGTGAAAAACGGAGCGGATCCCTGTCAAAAAGGGACAGGGAATAAAGCTGACGCGACGGCCTGCTCAACGGCCTATATAAGGAGCAGGAAAGAGTTGTTGCGGGGATCTCGCGCAAAGAGGACGAAGTGCTGTCGGACCGTTTCTGGACGCTCTCTCTCTCTCTCTGTGTTTCCTTCCTTCTCGAGCTCCATAGCTTTCTGTGCAGGGTTCCGAGGAGGCTCGCGCTGTTTCGAGGAACGCCCGAGTGCTTCCGGCAGCACCTCCGACCTGCTACCCCGTTTGTGCGTCGAAGCGAACAGGCATCGGCATCTGTTCGCCGGCCTGTTCGGTTGTAACCAACCTGTGCCCCATCGAGGGTTGTAGTCGTGTTAGCCATTTTTGTTAATACACATATTTAGTCATTCGCATCTGTCTGTGTCGGTGTCTGTTCGCGTTCTCCGTGCTACAGGGCCGTGTCCCTGTGTATCCCCGGTCCTGCGTAGCCGGTTCTCTCTCTTTCTCCTCCCTCGCTTGCTCTTTGGTTCGAGACCCCCGCGGTCCCGCCTCGTTTTCACACGCACTTGCGTAATATCTCGACATATTTGGTGAACCCGACGTGAAAGAGGCGGCAGAAGAGCAGAAGATGAGGGGGTCGGATCTCGTAGAGGCCATGGCTTCGGCCGTGGATCGGATTGTAAACGCGCGCGAGATCACTGGTGCCCTCGACAGAGCTATTGAGGCGGTCGTCGGCACGATCGGCCGGTTCGATGGGAAGGATGCCACGAAGTATTTGGCGTCCTACGGTGCAGAGATGCTGATGCGGGACATTCCGGAAGAAAGGCGTCTTGCCGGATTTCCCCGAGTGGCGATGCCGAGCATCCATGCGGAGGTGCTCGAGGTGCGGGCGGAGAGCCGTACCTGGGAGGAGTTCGAAGGTCGGCTCCTAGAGAAATACGGGCTGGACGACGCGCTCCGGCTTTCGAAGCGAAGGTTCATGGAATGGGTGGAGTCCCCGGGGAAGGGAAGAAACGCTTCGGCACTCCTCCGGGAGTTCGAGGAAAACTTTGCGCGCCTTTCGGCGCTCGACCGAACCATCCTGGACACGAGCCGGGTCTTGCTGTTCGTCAAGTCGGTCGACGAACGGGATCGGGAGCACGTGGGCCTCTTGCTGGAAACCGAAGACGGGCTCACTACCGACTGGGCGGCTGTCAGGAAGGTCTGTGGCCGTTTCGACAAACGGCGAGAATGGGCGGATAACGGTGCAACCGGGTCGGGCTCGGTCGCAGCAAGGAAGCTCGAACCGGCGCCGCAGGTGCGAAAGGAAGAGACCCGGGAGTGGTTGGATACCGGTTCGGCTTCGACCGGCGTAGTCAGAGGCTCGACCGGAGGAGCGGCGTTGGAGGAATTGACGAAGGCAATAAAGGACCTCCAAATCGCGCAGGCCCGAAGGGAAGGAGGCGAACCGGCTCGTGACCGACGGCCGGCGGCAGGAAACAGGTGCATGTGGTGCGATGAAGTCGGCCACATTCGAAAGGACTGCGGCGACTTCGCGGAGGCGCTGAGGGACAGGGTGGTGTACCTGTGGGAAGGACGGGTGCATGCCAGCGACACCCGAAGGGCCCTGAGCCGAAACGACGGAAAGGGTGGTATGAAAAGGTTGATGGAAGAGGCGGCGACCCGACACGCGGAAACCGTCCACTACTCGGCGTCAGCCGGCATTCGAGTCGGGGGCGGCGAGGCCCGAAGGGAAAGCAAAGCCGGATTCTGGCCGACGATGCTGGAAGGCCTTGCCGGTGCAAGGCTAAAAGGGGAGGAATCGGACAGTGCGGAGAAACGGGTACGGGAGATGACCGGGTGGAGCGACCCGGTCGAGGAAAGGACGGGCTTCGTGGAAGCCGCTTGCCAGAACTACGAGGCTCTGGTAGAAGAGAAGCGGGTGGGGAGACCCGGGACGACCGGGCCCTCACAACGATACGAGACCCGGTCCGGGCCACGACGGGACGAAGCCGGCGGGGCCGGTACGCAAGATAAACCCCAGAAGGGCGGGTACCGTCTGGGGACGGAGATAGAAAGGACCACAGACTTACGAAAGGTCCTGGAGGAACGGATCCTCGACAGCAAGGTGGAGCTGTCGTTACGAGAGGTGCTGGGAATCGCCAAGAAGGAGTTCCACGACTCCATCGTGGACTTGGTGAAACGGAAGAGGCTGTCGACGGAGGCAGAACCGGAAAGACCGGTGGAAGTGCGGACGACGCACCTAGACGACATGGCGCTGGGAGACAAGTGGGCGGAAAGCCACTATTCGAGACCGCACTGGGCCCGAGCGACCACGGAAACCCCGGTGAAGATCGGCGATGTCCAGGAACCGGCGATAGCTTTGGTGGACCATGGATCGGAGATCAATTTGATGTCCATGGACTTCTATAAGAAGGGCAAATGGCTGATCAACACCAAGCACGGGTGGAAAATAAGGGCAGCAACGCGCGCCACCGAGGAACTGCACGGGGCCTGTCCGAATGTGCGAGTCAAGATTGGCGACGTCGAGATTGACCAGCACTTCTTCGTGCAGGAGACGTCTTCGCATCCGGTCATACTGGGAGAGCCGTACATCACGGCGGCGCGAATGGAGACCAAGGTGCTGGACAATGGTTCGGCCTATGCGCGGGTCAAGAGCCAGGACGGGCGCCATTCGGTCCAGTTTTTGACGGTTAGGCCGAACCACGAGCGTAACCGCGACTCCCTCGGTTCCGATAACCGAGAGGATTTTTAGAGAGGGCTGCCAAGGCGTGGGGCCGCGACAGTCCGGACACCCCGGGAAAACCCCACACCTGTACGATAAAACCAAAGAAACCTTGTACCATAGGTAGGGAATTTTTGTTCTCCGACAGCGGAGCGTGTACGATAGTCGGCATCGGCGGCCGAGAGAAGACAAAGGCGGAGGGGAGACTTCGAGCGTGCGGAGTTCTCGGCCCTGACGAGGAAATCAACGGAGCCGTGGAGGCGGTCTCATTCGACGACACCTTGGGAATGCTGGGAAAGGTAGTCGAAGAAGGCCTTAACGAAGACCGGACGATACCGGTGTGTTCCGAGGAGATGTACGGAGTCATCGCGGACTTCGGTCGAGGGCTCGAGTCAGTTCGGACGGCCCACGTAAGCACCAAGTACAAGACTGTGGACCGGAAGGTAAGGCCAGTCGCGGCACCCTTACCGGAGGACAGCGCGTCGAGAATCAAAGGGGTTGCATCGGACCCTAGTCTACGAGATCCGGCCTGCATAGGACACACCTTCACCGACGAGACGCTCCGAGAGCTCAAAATCGGTGGGGGCGGGTTCCTACTGCCGGCGGAGGAAGACCGGTTTCGGAGAATGCTCGGAAGGCACGGGAAAGCCTTCGCATTCTCGCCGGAGGAAATCGGGTGCGTTGACCCGACGATCGTGGAGCCGATGGTGATATTCACGGTACCGCATGTACCATGGAATCTCAAGCCAATCCCGGTTCCGAGAGCTCACATCCCGAAGTTGATGGAGCTGCTGAGGCAGAAAGTTGATATGGGAATTCTCGAGCCGTCGAGCGCCCCATATTCGAATCGATGGTTTACCGTACCGAAGAAAAACGGTTCGTTGCGCTTCATCCAGGACCTGCAGCCGGTCAATCGAGTGACCATTCGGAACGCAGGGATCGGACCGACCATAGACGAGTTCGCGGAGGCCTTCGCCGGAAGGTCAATTTACTCGGTCGGGGATCTATACTCAGGGTACGACCAGTTCCAGCTAGCCGTGGAGAGCAGAGACATTACGACGATGCGAACTCCCCTCGGCCTAGTTCGGATGTGTACACTGCCACAAGGAGGGACCAACTCGGTGGCCCACATGGTGAATGCGATGAACAAGGTTCTGAGGAACTGTATCCCGGACATCACCATGCCGTTTCTGGACGACATCCCGATCAAGGGATGCCCGGTGGAAGAAAAGGACGAGACGATCGGGCCGGACGGATGCCGGCGATTCGTGATGGCGCACATCGACGACTGCGAGAAGGTGCTGCAAAGGCTAGAGGATGCGAGACTCACCTTCTCCGGGGAGAAGTCGGCCTTCGGGCAGTCAGAAATCATGGTGGTCGGACACCTGTGCGGACCATATGGCCGGAAACCGTCTCCGGCAAAGGTAGAAGCCATCTCCGCGATGAAGCCCGACTGCAGCTCGGTCACGGAAGTACGGAGATTCCTGGGGGCATGCGCGTTCTACCACATATGGATCCCGCATTACGCGCACGTCGCGGAGCCACTGTACGGGTTGCTGAAAAAGGGGCGAAGGTTCGAATGGCTAGACGAGCACGCGGAATCGGTCCGGAAGCTGAAAGAGGCCCTTGCAGCGGCACCGGCACTCCGGAAGGCGGTATACGGGAAGGGTACCCCGGTATTCATAACGGTGGATACCAGTCCGACCGGGATCGGATGGGTCGTGAACCAGGAAGACGAGGACGGCAATCGGTTTCCGATCCGATTCGGCGCGAAAGTCCTCAGTGAACGGCAGCGAGGATACGCCCAAGTTAAACGCGAACTCTGGGGTATTGTTTCGGCGGTTAAGGCCGACAAAGACTACCTGATAGGGACAGAAGTGATCATCGAGACGGATTGCCTGCCGATTCTCGGTATGGTTTCCGGATGCGCGACTCCGGACCTGGCGATGCTCAGGTGGATAGCGTACATCAAGTCCCTGGACCCGGAGATACGACACATTTCCGGGAAAGACAACGCCATGGCCGACATGCTTTCGAGGGCGAGGTTCGACGACGAGGGCGGCATGGTTTCGGAAGACGATGAAGTCGGCGTGGATTTCTTCGAGGCGGCATACGTAACGACCGACGGGATGAGCACTCCGGCGCTTAACGAGTTCGACGCGAGCAAGTACGACGGGGAGTGGCTGCAGATCGGCGGGTTTTTGAAGACAATGACGCCCGATGCGTCATAGACGAAGGACGAGGCCAACCGGATCCGGAAGAAAGCATATCGATTCTTTCTCCGAGATGAGCATTTGTGGAAGCACCCGAAGAAGAGGAACGGCGTCCCGCTCCGGGTGGTGGCGATGAAGGAAGAACAGGAGGAGCTACTGGCGGCCTACCACGACAGCCCTTGGGCTGGACACCGTGGAACGTGGGCGACATTTGAGAAGCTGAAGGGGAAGTACTGGTGGCCGGGATTGTACCGGGACGTACATCGGTTCGTGTCAACTTGCGAGAGTTGTCAGGTGCACTCGATAGTCCGACACCGGGACGGGCTTCGCCCTACGTACCCTCCGACTATCCACTTCAAATGGATGGTAGATCTGGTGACGATGCCGATGGGGGTAGGGCAGATGCGGTATCTGGTCCTAGCGCGGGAAGACCTGACGAACCAGGTGGAAGGCCGGGCCCTTCCGAACAAAACGACCGCGGCCGTATGCCGGTTCCTAATTGAGGACGTGATATGCCGGTACGGGTGCGTCGGGAAGATCGTGGCTGACCGAGGGGAGTTGGACGCCGAAGAAGCCGCGGAGCTGTTCGACCGGCTGGGAGTCAAGCTCTCGCTCACCACTGCGTACAATCCGGAGGCGAATGGGAAGGTGGAGCGCGGACACGGACCGATCGTCAAGGCGTTGGTTCGGGCATGCGGAGGCCAAGTCGGTAACTGGCCGCGGCTGCTACCTTATGCTTTGTGGGCAGACCGGACCACGCACAGTTCGGTAACCGGGTACATGCCGACGGAGCTCATGTTCGGCCAGAAGCCGATCATGCCGATGGAACGGACGATCTCCTCGTGGGCAACGATCGACTGGAGGGACGAGATGAGCCGGGAGGAGTTGTTGGCCGCGCGTATACGACAGCTCGAGCGGAGACCGGAGGACGTGGAACTGGCTGCGGAGAGGCTCCGGGTGGCGAGGAAGAAGAACAAAGCCAGGTTCGACCGAACGCACCGGCTCCGACCGAAGAAAATCGAAGAAGGTGACTGGGTGCTCGTCTACGATAGCAGCCTCGACAACCAGCACCGGGCTACACGGAAGTTTGCACGAAGGTGGTTCGGGCCTTACGTGGTACGGAGCGCCAATGACAACGGGACATATCACCTGGCGGAACTTGACGGCACGAGAGTGGCGATACCGGTTGCAGGGAAGCGGATCAAAGCGTTCAAGCAGCGACATGACGACGAGCCGGACCCGGCTCTCCTAGTCAGCAGTGACGAACGATCCGGAAACGAGGAAGAACCGACGGGCGAGGAATGAAGACGGGCCGGTTTTCTCCGTCCCAACTCTCTTGGCGCATACCGGAGGATGCGCGGTTAGGTGGGGGCGGATGTCGTGAAGAAAACCGTCCATAGGCGGAACCGGCGCACCAAGGCGTGGGAACCGGTTCTTCACGCGCGCACGCTCCAAGTTGTACATAGAAGCGAATTAGGAGGATAATCGGCAGGAACGGGCCCTAACTCAAGTAGAGACAGCGACCGCGCGAACAGTCTTTTCGGTCGCGCGCGCGAACTGTACGAGTCGGCGGCGTAACTACGCGGATGCGTGAAAAACGGAGCGGATCCCTGTCAAAAAGGGACAGGGAATAAAGCTGACGCGACGGCCTGCTCAACGGCCTATATAAGGAGCAGGAAAGAGTTGTTGCGGGGATCTCGCGCAAAGAGGACGAAGTGCTGTCGGACCGTTTCTGGACGCTCTCTCTCTCTCTGTGTTTCCTTCCTTCTCGAGCTCCATAGCTTTCTGTGCAGGGTTCCGAGGAGGCTCGCGCTGTTTCGAGGAACGCCCGAGTGCTTCCGGCAGCACCTCCGACCTGCTACCCCGTTTGTGCGTCGAAGCGAACAGGCATCGGCATCTGTTCGCCGGCCTGTTCGGTTGTAACCAACCTGTGCCCCATCGAGGGTTGTAGTCGTGTTAGCCATTTTTGTTAATACACATATTTAGTCATTCGCATCTGTCTGTGTCGGTGTCTGTTCGCGTTCTCCGTGCTACAGGGCCGTGTCCCTGTGTATCCCCGGTCCTGCGTAGCCGGTTCTCTCTCTTTCTCCTCCCTCGCTTGCTCTTTGGTTCGAGACCCCCGCGGTCCCGCCTCGTTTTCACACGCACTTGCGTAATATCTCGACAGCGCGTAACAACGCGACACCGGTGGGTCTTCGCCGACGATATCCATTGGTCAAAGTCACGCCTTCCCCGGCCTTTCGGCTGCCCTCCGTATGCCTTCAGGAGCGCCTCTTCGAAGGCCTCCCACAAACTATGAGCCTCACGAAGCTCCTTTACTTCCGCATGCATCCGGACAGCTACGACCCGACAGAAGAACTCCAGCCTCAACGCCTCGTCTATGCCACGTTCCTCCATTTCCGCGTTGTAGGCTTCCAAGTAAGATGGAACTTTGTCCCCGTTGAAACGGCCGACTCTTTTGACCACTCACTCAACCGCTTGTTGCGCTGCTTCTCGCCTCATCACCACTCGTGCCGACTCCCACACCACTTCGGCCACCATCACTACGAGGTCGTCGTCTTCTAACCCCATCCTCCCTTGCCGCCTTTCACATCGGGTTCACCAAAGATGTCGCGTTGTTACGCGCGTGCGTGTAGAAAGAGGCGGGACCACGGGGGTCTCGGACCAAGGAGAGAGAGAGAGATTAAGAGCAAGGAAAACATGAGTCTGATTACTACAGTCAATAGCTTACAACCGGCAACCCGGTAATGGACCCGACACGGGATCCTACTCACGCACACCAACGACAGTCACACGACTCGAAGAAACAAAAGGGGAAAGGAGAAGGAGAGAGACTCTGTTGGAAGCACACGGGTTGTCCACGAAGCAGAGGCAACGAACTCCCAACACCCGCAAGAGAACGACGATCAGAGGAGAGAGAGAGCTCGGCACTCGGTTCTGCAGTAGCACTTTGTCCTCGCCAACGCGCGATACCCTTTCCTCCTTCTCTCCTCTGCTTAGATAGTTCCCCAAAAGGGAGGGTGCCTCTTTTCCCTAGTCAAACCGCTTTATTCCCTGTCCCTTCCGACACTGATACGCACAATCCCTCAATAAATGTGTACTACTTAGTATTTACATCAGCTAATCCATTTATGAATCATGTACAAAATATCAAAATATCAATTCATGCGCCCATCCGTGTAAGAGCCGGTTCATGCGCCTTTTTCTCTGATTCCGCCTATGCCCGGTTTTCTTCACGACAACGGAATATTAATATAAGAAAGTTTTGTTCTTGTATCTTGTGGATCTTTATGTTCCTATTCCGTTTTGCGCTCAATGTATGGATCTTATGTGTGTAATTGATGTGTGTTGTTAATCTGGATACTGAACCGGAAGATAACCACTTATGGTTGTTAGTGTCGAATCCCTTATCGTAACCACCCTTTGGTGAAGTGTTCCGAAGGGACACCTTGTGTTAGAGGCAAGTTCAACCCAGGAGTAACAGTTTTTTTGTTGGTTTAAATCTTTGCACCTCTCATACGTGAGTCTAGAACCGGTTGTGGCCGGTTTCGATCTTATCATGTATTTAGGACCCCAATGATTTACTACGTGCAAACGAGTATATAAATTTATCTCCTGTACAATTCTGATTTGATTCAAGAAGCTCACATAACTTTGTGAATGATCGTTTGGTTCAGATATGGGGAATCCAACCCACCATAAGTGATCACACCTATAAGGTACACTTGGTTGATGCAAGAAAACAATACATCAACGAGGCGATTCATTCATTAGGAAATTCTATTGATACTTAAGTAGAAGAAATAGATTTCTATGTAATGAATCTTTGTACCACTGATGTAATAGTGGGTTATCCCTGGTTTTTTAATAAAAACTCTCCTTTATCTATTGATTGGGTTCACCATTCAATTGCCTTTGTACTGAATGATTGTACTCATTTTATTCTATGTATTGAAAAACAAACTCTTTCGATTGTTTCCTCTCCATCAATATTTGAGTTTTCTTGTTCTTCTTTATTTTATTGTGTACTTGATCTGAACATTCACGTTTATAATATCGATAGTGTATCAGGTCATTTATCATGTTTTTCCGAGTGAACTACCACATGAGCTACCTCTTAAACGTAATATAGACCATCATATAGATCATGTACCTGGCGTTGCAACATATGGTTAATTACCCATGTTTTTTAGACCATGGTTACATTCTCGTGATCAAGTTAAATATAGATTTTGGTGTAGGATAAAACTACTCTACCTTATCAACAAACCGTTGTCCCGTATAGCGTGAAACTTCAAACATTGTAATTCTCTGGTTGAGTGTCACCTCCATGTTATTCAAAGAACCTCTCCTAGATTATGCACAATCTCTATTCAAATTCCAATAATTGTCTAAGGAGGCCTTTTGTCACATTTTGGAATACCTGCAAACACATTTCAATTGTACTACTACTTACTAATTGCCATTTTTTTTCGATAATAAATATGCACCATTGGTATTAAAATTAACAATGCTAAAGGCAATGTACAAATTGTACATAATAGTTTCCACTCCATAATATATATCATCAAAAAAAGGACTAACTATCAACGATGGCATTTGGCAAGACTCAGACTTTGCCAACACCACCTTTGCTACAACAAGCTAGGATTCCATGAGACCATATCTGTAGTACGAAGTGTCTGAAACCCATCTTCAATTGGCCCTTGTTATGGCCTCTAAAACCTTTCATGTTGCAACCAACATTGGCTGAATGTGATTCCGCAAATACTAAAGCGGTTCGCTCTATCCATACTCAACATATAACCAAATTCCTGCAGTCCAAGAGAAATATATATCATGGTGGTAAGACTGTTGCTATTTGTCAACATACTAATTGCCATTTTTCAGTTTTATGAATCATTATTTGTAGATTCAAGAATAAAGGGTATGTTTGATTTTTGCATCAGACCATGTCTTTGAGAAAGAGCATCTACAATATCTACATGTTCATACAACATTGCTTGACCTTGTACAACCGCCCATAATTCCAACCCCCAAATATATAGCACTCAAGGATATACTAGTGTTAATAGTTTTATGATTTTTTTCCATGTTTCCATCACCAAAACGCAACTCCACAAACAATGCTTAGCGGTCTCCTTTCTATGCATACAAAAATGACACATATTATGTGCATTCACTCCTTTTCTCACTGATTAATTGGTATAGCCCTACTAAAAGATGCAATTTTCCCAATAAATTTTATGCCTCACAATCATTTCCAAAATCGCTTAATTTGTTGTGGAGAGATTCCTTTCTTTCTCTTAAAAACATTTGCATTAGTTCCTTACTTGACCTAACACATAATAGTTTCCAGCTAATACTCATGGAATACTTAAAAAAACGCACATGCTTTATCTAATCTTGAAACGCCAATTCCAATAAAGTTTTTCACGATCCTCCTTTCCATAATCCAAAACCTCCATAAAATATACACCTTTTGTGGATCTAGATCTACGATCCAATTTGATCCATCATTTGTTACCATCCTCCTGTTAAGAGTCTATTACTAATCAATAGACCAAATAAAGTTAAAACAAGGTAAATAGATTGGATAGAAGAACCCGTTCCACTCAACCACCCCCGAGCTATGATCACTTGACATAGCCAACCTACCACCAACGTCCCATACAACTAGATATTAGGATGACTAATACCTTGGAAGAGATTAACACGATCTTTGTGATAAAAGCCTTGCCCACACCACCGGTGTCTAAGGCAGCAGTCTTCCGACGTAATGTCCTTATGAGGGTAGCTAAGCTTCATATTTATACCTCTTCCTAGGCCCGTTGAATAGATGTGCCTTTCTAAAAAGACTTTCCATTCATTGGTTGTCAAGATCATGATAGTGCATTAGTCCTTCTATCCAATCACATTAGTTCCTTTCTAAGATTAGTGGACATACTGTTCACTTATATAAATATTGGTGACCTACCCTCACCTACGTTATGTGTACATAACACCTCACTTGTTATAACTTGGAATTTCCAAATCAATTTATTTGACGATTTCCAAGATAAAACCAAACAATTCAAATCAAACAATTGTTTAGTCATGGTTTTGTAGTTCAATTTCGCCTCGAACAGAAAATTGGTGATGATGGACTCAATCTCAATTGTTCAAGAATTTTGGATTGTCAATAGACCATGATCTATGGACACATTTCTTTCTAGTATAATTCTTGCACGGTTTGCTTTGCTATCCAAGACCTTAGTTGTTGCATGTATTTACCACGTGGTTCATGCAGGTAATCATCAACTGTATCTATGTTAGTATGGAGGAGACCAAGACCTATGGGTTTGCTAAGGTGACATTTGTAGGATTAGTGAGATCCTCTTGCAGAGCGAATGCACTATTAATTTGTATATTGTAGGAATGTGAATTGACTATAGGGTGGCTACTTGTTTATCAAAATGACATAGAGTATGATACATAGAGAAAGGAAGGAGTTAGAATTAGTCGTGGATATATGTGCTCCAAAATCTTAACTTTTGTAATAGTATTTAAGCATGAGCAAATCATGGTATTTGTAATTTGATTCTTAATCATAATATATACAAATATTCATGTTCTATCATTGTGTTAAGTATGTATTTTGTGTACTTGTAATAAACTTTAATGTATAAGTAAGTATATCCCATGATAAAATTGATACCATGTTAACTATTGTATGGAAATAGATTCTTGCATAAAACAATGAAAAACATTGAGGTATAATGGAGTAACAAATATTATTTTAAGAAGTGACCCAATCACAGTAACAAAGAGAAAGATGATACAACGATATTATATGCTTGAGTGCTTTGAAAATCATAGCATATACAAAGGTTCATGGTGTATCATTGTGTCAATATGTATGTCATTTAGTGGATCCCATGATAAAATCATTAATGCTATGTTAACTATTGTACGGAAAATAGAGCAATGCATAAAACAAAGAAAAATGCTAATGTATAATGGAGGAAGATAATAATATATTAAGCAAAGACCCAAAGAAAAGGTACAACTGAAGGATGATACAATGACATTATATGCCCAAGTGCTTTGAAGCAAGCAATACATATACAATTTAATGGCTTCTTGAGGATCAATCTTATTTCTTAAAGGAGGGCTTCCAACTTTAACCCTAATAAGTCAACTAATGCATTTACGTCTCAACCATTCTCCTTGTTTACTATAGTCAATGGGTACGGATTGCACTTACTGTCACCATTTTTGAGGCCTCAATCTATTGCATGACCATTTGTCCCTATGGAGATCAAAACTATTTTGTTTTGGGCAAGATCTTCCACCATGACCCTCATCTTAGTCATGAAACATGTTAGAGTTTTGATTGTGTTTGTTCTATCTTTTGATTCTTCTTCCAAACTCATAGGTCCTACTCCTATGTGGTCTTTTTGATTGAAGAGATCATTAGACATGGTCACTCTCTTCGATTTTACCTTCTAGTTTCCCTATCCATGTCATGTTGCTAGTTTTAGCATCCTCTGTGATGGGTTGGACTACAAGTCCTTCATGGAAACACTCATGGTATTACAAATAGGTGTTTCATCACTGGCTTAAACTTTTTTATTAACCGTTTTGTTGACTAGTTGACGGATGTTTGCTTGTCCAAATCCACCTTTTGCCTCACATTCGACATTTTGGACGTATACTCCTTTACATCCCTATGTTCTTACTATATTAAACGTGTTTTGTTTTGCATAGCCAAGAGTTTGGTTTCTTCATTCGAGATGTCTATAGGAAAGTTTGTATTGGAGGAAGAAACCTTATAATGAATGATTCCCTCCACATCTCTATGTTTAGAAGCCGGGGGTAAGCAAAGTAAGCAAAATTATCTAGTGCAGGGGTTGAGTTCCTCAAATAATAGGTTGTTTGTTCTTGTCTTCTTTTGCCTTAGAGGGGAGGGGGTTCCTTGCATTTAGATATTGTTCACATATAATCCATCTGGTGGGGAGGCAGACAAGGTAAACACGAAGAACAAAACGTTGACACTTCGAGATGTGAGGGTTTGGGCAGCTGAAGTTTGGGAAGTGTTGTGTATACCAACAAGAAGCCATGGGGGTTTGGTGAAAATGGATGGGCAGGTGGCATGAATGAATGATTTGAATGGATGGATGACAAGGCATTGAATGCTTGATTGGTGATTTTTGTGCCAATGGGTTTTAGGGTTTACTTGTGTGTGGCCCCCACTCCTAGTTTTTCTTGTGGTTGCCTTTCCTTCTTTCTTGCTTTACAAGGAAGGAAACAAGAAACAAGCTCCTTGTGATCTCCTTTTCACACCAAATGAGCAAGACACAGCTGTTGAGAAGGCATTGAGATCTGAGTTAAATAGATAGTTAGCAACCAAGTAAAGCAAGCTGCTTAGTTATATTAGCCTAGTTAGTTTATATAGGTAAGTCAGTCACACTTAATCCTAAACATAAGCACACTCACTCTACTCTCAACTCACTCACTCACACTCTCAAGGTTCTTGACCCATAGATAGATTCATTCATTGATTCTTCAGGGTCCCTCTCCCCCCCCTAAATGAAGAAGTCCCATGGCAATGCCTCAGATCAGAGCCTGATCCAGCAGCTTGTGAAGGGCCTGAGCAATGCGGCATTCGCGTGCTTCATCCTCGGGGTGCTCATCCTCACGGTCGTGTCGCTCCGCTACCAGCCTCCCGACCCGTGGGCGGCGGAGCCCGAGAAGGCGCTGGATCAGGTGCTAAGCGCGGTCCAGAACGCGACCTTCCGGACCGATGACTCGGTGCTCCGGACGGGCGAGGACTTCAGCCTCTCCGCGGCCGAGAATGAGACCGCCTCCGAGGTCGAGGGCCCGGCCATCACTCTCAATACCCTGGTCCTCACACAACAGGATGAAGGGAAGAGCAGCACTACCAGCACTAATACAGAGGAGGAGGAGGTTGTAGTCTCATCGGAACAACAACAACAGGAGATCCATAACGCGGACACTGCCACTTGCGATGGCCGGACCGGAAGTGCCATCAATTGCTCCGATCCGGGCGTACTTGTCGCCATCATCAGCTACAACCTCCAGCTCTTCCCAGATCTGGATTTCTTCTCCTACCAGGCCCCTGTCGGGGGCAGGCCAGACGATGAGACTGAATGCGATGTCGCGTGGAAGTTCCGGCCCAAGCAGGAGAAGTCATGGAGGAAGTACAGGGACTACCGGAGGTTCTCCCTCTCCATCGATGAGTCCTGCAACTATGCCGTCGTTACCGCCCACGGATGGCACTCCGGCAAGAATGCCAAATCCTTCAAACCCACCAGAGGCAGAGCTTCCAAATCCAGGAAGCATCTCCACAAGCATGACATGGAGGGGAATGTGGCGACCATGAACGAGCTGGCCTTCCCCGCCGCCGAGGAGAAGAACCTGACGGTCATGGAGGAGGTGGAGGTGATCGAAGATTCCGTGCCCACCGTGGTGCAGCCGGCCGAGGTCCGCTCCTTCCCTCAGTCCAAGTACCTCTTCTATGGAAGGGGTGGAGACCACTGCAAGAAGATGAACCATTACACGTGGAGCTTCCTTTGTGCACTGGGAGAAGCACAATACTTGAAAAGAACCCTAGTTATGGACCTCAACCTCTGCCTCTCCGCGTCCCACAATCCCGGCCACTCCGACGAAGATGGGAAGGACTTCCGATTCTACTTCGACTACGCCCACCTCAAAGACTCGGCTTCTGTCGTGCCCCAGTCCCAGTTCCTCGAAGAATGGACCCAGTGGAACCAAGCTCACCCTGACAACCAGGCCTCCTTCAGAGAGGTGACCGACACGAAGGTGACCCCGATGGAGCTCGAGAAGGACGAGAGCACCATCATCATGAGGAAGTTTGAGGCGCCCGAGCCCGACAATTACTGGTACCGCGTGTGCGAGGGCGAGACGGAAACGGTGATACAGAGGCCGTGGCACCTGCTTTGGAAATCGAAGAGGATCATGGACATTGTGAATGCCATATGTGGGAAGTTGGAGTGGGATTTCGATGTGGTGCATGTGGTGAGAGGCGAGAAGGCGAGCAACAAGGAGCTGTGGCCGAATCTGGACGCGGACACCTCCGTGGAATCCTTGATAGAGAAGGTGAGGGATCAAATCGACACATGGAGGATCGTATACATTGCGACCAACGAGCGAGACCCCAACTATTTCGGAGCTTTCAAGGATGTCTACCGAGGTGCCCATACCATCGACGATTTCAGCGAATTGTGGGCCAAGGATAGCCTTTGGTACAATGAGACAATGGAACTCACCGGAGGAAACCCTGTGGAGTTTGATGGCTACATGAGAAGCGAGGTAGACACCGAGGTTGCGCTGAAGGCGAAGAAGACTATCGAGACCTTTGGCTTCTTGACGGCCGATTGTAAGGATGGTATCAACACCTGCTAAAGGCAGCACCTATGACCTCATCTTCTTCATGCTTCCTTCCAAGGCCATGAGTGTACAACCTTGGATAATTATGCTGGGTAAGCTTAGCTTTAGGGTTTTAGGTATTTATGTTTGGGATTTGGTGAAATTGGATTATGGAGCTGTGCTAGTGGTGGTGTTTAGTAGGATGGTTAATCAATTTTACCTTGGAATGAGTCCTTTTTCAAGAGGTCAGCTTAAGATCAGAATGATTTTGTTTTGTCCAAAAAGGAGTCTTGTGTTCTGGATGACACACATATTCTGTAGTGTTTTAATGACACTTTGTGTAACTGAAGTGCAATAGCTCCCTTTGTAAATCTAATAATTTCAAGAATCTATTCTACTAATTTCCAAGCGGTCATTCGTTCGTTCCTCGCCTTCAAATGGGTGAATGGCTGGCCCTGGCCGTCCGATTGAAATTTGCTTTGCGTAATGATGCCCATGAGGCTGTTTTAGTGCTTAATCACTATTGATTGTGAGTGACTAGGATCATTGGGATCCAAAGTATTGGGTACTTTGGGCTAAGTCCATGTATTTTTTCCAATCTACTCTAATGTATCTAATCTACCTATTTAGCACGAATTGTTAAGTTGTAATAGATTGAATCCCTTCTTGCAAGATGTCAAAATATTCTCCTTACATTGAGATAGCCCTTACATTGTTAAGTTGTAATAGATTGAATCCCTTCTTGCAAGATGTGAAAATATTCTTGTACACACTCACTCCATTTGCAAACAAGAGGTGCTGCGAGACACTTGTGTTCGACATAGTATTCAGGTACTTTGTATTCCATGTAGGTAGTAGATATTTCAAATGAACATTGACTTTTAAACGGACTTCAAAAGCACTTACAGATTGAGAATGAGAGGCCGACATTGCATCACTTTTCAGTTTCTACATAACATTGTGTCGCTTGTCATAAGCAACTAGATATTTTTATGAACATTGGTCTAAGACCTAGTTTGAAAACGTGCAATGTGGCACCCCCTTGTGAGAAAGTGTAATGAAAAGACATAATTTAGATTGTGATATTGCATAAAGCAATTAATTAACACAATAAGTCCTTCTCTGGGAATGATGTGGAGTGTAAATCAGGTATAGAATGTAGAGAGTAAGGACTCTACCTGGGACATAGAGTACACATAACAACTAAAGACAGATTATAGGCAAATTTTTAAGCAACCTAGCACCTCCATTAGTTTTTATTTTTATTTTCTAACTTTTTCGACAATGTTTTAATAACCTTATTTTGCTTTAATCCCTATAGTCATCTCTTCTTAACTTTATTAATATCCATAAGAATATTAAAAAAAAGGAGCATTGTAGTCTGAGCTTTATGAGCAAGGTATTATTATAAGCAAGCTTTTTGCCGAAAAAGAAATTGAAGATGTGCTCAAAATGCTACTTGGGACTAGTTTTTATGAGAAGTTATGTAGGCGCAAAATTGTCATATTGTATTGGTAAGCTCGAAGTCTTGGGGCTACCACAACTTGAATGTGCCACAATGCATTCTTTTACATATATAGCTATTCTATGAACTCCTATGTTCAACGTCAAACATGTTGCTATTTGATGTCTAAATGCTTTTTACCCCTATGGTTGCAGAGTCCCTATCTTAGTGATATGTAGCTATGACAGGTATAAGTGTTTCACCAATCTCAATCACCACAATACTTATACCTTGTCAAGAAGCAATATGCATCAAAATGTTGATACTTTGAAAAGTAATAATGCGTCCTTGGTAAATAGTTATGGTGTTGCAATGGTACATTTCATACCCCAACGCACTAGAAATGGTTGTGATTTGATCTTCCATAATATATATTCATTGGCAATCTTCCATAATATCCATTCATTGGCAATTGCATTGACTTGAGTGTCACACTTATAAATTAAAAAAATTCTATTGTTGTCGGTGGATCATCATTGTCTTCATCAACTTTACCTTCACCTCTTTAGAATGAAAAGCTTGTTTAAATTCATCTCCACTTGAATTATAAACTTGCTTTTGCCTTATCTATGTCAAAGTGATGGATTACTATTGCAAAATTTGGAGTAACAACTATATGTTTTGCTCTACTATGATTGAATAGACCAAAAACATTGACAATGGTATAACACTTCTTTAAGGTAGAGTGAGATTGTCCTTTTGGAAATGAAATGAAATGTTCTTTACATTGTAGGGGTTCCATGGCTCATATAACCTTGATATGAGACTAGAAAAACCACCATAGGAATTAGAAATGTAGGTAAAACAAAAGAAAATTGGTTGTCTAGACAAGGTTTTTTGGCATGGGATCCAAATTGGGCATCATTATTAGGGCTGACATAGAAAGATAAAACCCTAATATATGGTAGCATACTTGTGTGGGTTTAGATTTAGGTTTTCAGAACAATGAACCATATTGAGGAAGTAATCTTCCGACTCATGACTTATTTCATGTACTAGTCCAATAAAGCTTTCGGTAATGGGTAGATTTACTTGATAGTTGTGAGATGCTCTACTAGTGTAGGTGGGCAACGACCCAAATAGAGAAAAATAATGACTTTTTATTCACTCATCACTTAGTATAGATAAGAATACATCATTAAACAACTTAGAAATCAATCAAAAGGAGTGAAATTTGACTCTTAATCCTTGGATTATATCTCACCTTCCTATTGTGTGAGCCTACATCTCCATTGAAATAGTGTGTCTATATTCTTCGAGAGGGCATGTGGGACTTACAAAAAGGAAGTTCGTGTTATAAAATTACATCTTACCAAAAAATCTTTGATATTATTTTTATCTCGACACTTTAAACGAGATACGGTGTGGTAATGTAGATTGTGAAGCGTTGCCTTTATTTATATTAGACACCTCTATAAATTATTGTGTATAGATCTGTTGAGATTATATTATTGTTATTCTAACACTCAAAAACATAAACATGATGGTGTACTAATAAAGTTCGTGCTTTCCAAATTGTCAATTGAAGCCTCGAGAAAAATGTTTTATGTTGTGTCGCATCATGCACATTAACAATGTAAAGGGTGAATACGGAAAGCGTTGCCTCAAATGCAAAATTCTTGTATTTTATGTCTATGTGTACTTGTGTATGTGTGTAGTATTCATGTGTAAATAGGTGTGTATTTGCGCAAGTGTGCAAATTGTTGTATGTACATAGGTTTTATAATTTGAACAGGGGAAGGGTAGGCTTTAGGCCATATTGTTTATGTGTGTGTTCTATGGTACTCAAAATTCCTCTTTGGTACTCAAAATTTTGAGTTGAAAATTTTGCTGCTATGCTCACGAGAATGGCTCGACAATGGAGTGATGATCAATTGGAAGTGTGGGTTTGAATCTCAGTTGCAGCGAATAGAGACAATTTTGTGTGTAAATTTTCAACCCATGCTTAGATTTTGGAGCCAAAATTTGTGTCATGACCTTGTTTAACTTGGATCACCAAGAACATGATAATGATATTGAGGTTAGCAAATTAAATATCCAATTTGTATTTTACAATAGGAAACATTTTACTTAGGGTGAGAAAGAAGTTGTTGTAGGCCTACCATGCATCGCCATGATCCACTCTCTTGTGATATCCATATGTCAACAAATCCTAGGTGTTGGATTCCCAAATTCCTTGAAACCAACAATTAGCTCTCTTCCTCATGTTATAACATTTTGCAGATCTTTTGAATGTCAAAAACAATAGTGATTAGCAGTCGGCAATGGTTTGGTTTGGTTCGAGAGTGTCAAACTGAAACTGTTTAAAAAAATTGAAACTTAAACCAAACCAAACCATGAAACCATTTAAACTGGACCGTAACAAAAAAATCAAGCTCAAACCAAACGGTCTTAGAGGCTTTCAAACCTTTAAATCGTTAAACCGTTAAAATTTGTCAAAATTCAAAATTTCACATTTTTATTGTAAAAATTTTAAATTTGTTTAATATCTCAAAATTAAAAGATTGTTCTTCAAATATCAAAATTAGGCTTAAAATGTTCAAAAAAATATTTAAGAAATTTTTCAATGTGTCAATTCTAAACCATCAAACAATTTAAATTGTTTGAATCGTTTAAACCATGGTTTCAAACAGTTTAAACCGAAAATCATTCAACCAATAAAGGCTCAAACCGAACTAAACCATTTAAATTGTTAAGCTTGTTGAGCTAAAAGTCCTACTTCTGACCGTTGTACTTCTAAATATGAAATCTCCTTGGAGTTAGGGCTAAACCCTTTGTACAAATGATGACGAATGATAATACATATCTTCTCTTTGCTAATAACTGTGTAACTGTCTCTGTGTATATCGAACAATGATCACAACACCTCACACTTACTCTACACTTGCTTGCTTCACATCAACAAGATCTCCACACTTGCTTCTGCATAGTCGACCAACAGACTACACACAGTAGTCGACTAGACACTACAAGTGTCATCAAGTGGTGTCAGAGCGATCTTGGAACTTGGCAACGTTAGTATAAGAAGAGGTAGAACACTAAAGGAAAGGACTAGGCCAAACAAATCACCTTCAAAAGAACAATGGCTTCAACATCTGGTACAGGTTGTGAAATCAGAAAGTTCGACGTAAAAAATTTTGCCCTTTGGAAGGAGATGATGCAAGATGTGTTGATCATCAAACGTCATATCAAAGCGATCAGGCACAACAAAAAACCATCGACGATGACAACCAAAGAATGGCGGTCGTTTGATGAGATTGCAAGATCGACAATCCGATTTGGAATGCATCAATATGGCAAAAGAGTCGACTACATCTACGGGAGAAACTTCAATTGATATACGAAAAGAAGTCGAGTTCCACCAAACTCATCTTGATTCGACAGTTATTCAATATGAAGATAAGGGAGATAGAGGCGACAACCTCCCATATCAACACCTTTAGCCGGGTGTTGATGGAACTCTCCTCGCAAGGCCTGCCTTTTGAAGAAGAAATCAAGGCACATGCACTCCTTTCGAGCTTCCTGACGAGTTGGGAAGTGTTCTACACGATCGTCACTAGTAGCTTGACGAAGCAATCAGAGTGGTATTGTCGAAAGAGCTTCAAAGAAAGTCGATTGGACTTACCAGGCACGATGACATTGCTGAAGCTCACTTATCCAAGGGAATGACTCAAAGAACTGACCATGATCAAAGCAGGCAGAGAAGGAGAAATGACCGACAATGGTCGAAGTTGAGAGGTGCGCCTTCGAACGCCTATTGCACATATTACAGAAAGGTCGGCCACCAAGTTGCCAAATGTTAGTCATTGAATAAGTAGGGTAGAAGCTGAAGATTCAGGCGGAACAGAGGCTCTTCCAACTCAATCCAGTCATCAACCGCCAACCAAATTCATTGTGTCGAATTATTGTCAAGAGAAGTCCTACTAGAAGCCTCATCAACATGTGTGATCTTGTACAATGCACAAGATGTACGAATGTGGCTATTTGATTTGGGCGCCACCGTGATGGAATGAATGCGGGGAAGTAAGTAAGGACCTAGGTTATGTGCTCAGCAAACAACATAGAGAATATGACAGAAGAAATAATGGAAACGTAGACATAGTTTCAACTCTAATGGGAGCTTTCGTTATACATTGTTCTCTCTCTCTCTCTCTCTCTCTCTCTCTCTCTCTCTCAGAGACTCAAGATACAAGACTGCTTTTTACAATGTTAGGTTATTGCTTAGATATTAAGCCCTAACTCTTTAGATGGGTTTACACTAGGTTACAAAGTGGAAGGAGTCGACCTTTTATGCCAACAAACTCCTTGAGGCTCGTAAAAGGACTACTCTTTCCTACATGTACAAGTGATTGGGGTTATCTCCCCCGTAAACCTAGATTACAAAATTAATCTAAATCTATATTACAAGTAAATCGGCATAAAAACACTGGGTCATTTGAAACAGGTAATATGTCACAATTTAAGAACAATCCGTCCAAAAAAGGCACAAAGTAGGTCATTTCACAAAAAGGACCATTACATGTGTAAAGGGTTTTGGAAATTGAATCATAATATATTGATTTATACCATGTCCAAAAATTTAGGGCTTTCAAAAAATGCCCCTAATAATCAACACGTGAAATGTACAAGAGAACGTACAAAAATTACAAATTTGTGAATTGCCATATTAATGTAACATACAATATTTACATTTCATATATGAGATCCATCACTTCCCAGAGATACGCCTTCCCCTTCAGACCCACCCGATGAACTAGAAGAGCTTTGTGAGGTCTCATCCTCATCATCACTAGCAACCAATGCATTGTCTTCATCCAATTGCAATCCAACGTCATCATGATTTGTCGACATACTTCTTGTTCGTCTCTGTATTGCGTCAACAGGCACATCTGGGATCTTCTCCTTTATTATCTTGATTGTAGTCTGTCTTAGATGACCTGTTTTGGTCAAGGGGAAGTCAAACATGAGTATGTCGACATTATCAAGTGTTAGAGTAGACGTGCTTGGTAAATTCTTTTTTCTCCGCTTTCTGCTTGTGCCTTCGACATCCTTAACCATCTCTAAAGAGTACTTGGAAGAGGTATGATACCAATGAACCACAATAGATTTTACTTGATTGCCTTCATCATCCTTAATAATTTTAATGATTTTGGCAATCCAGAAGGGATGGCCCAACATATCACCCCTAGCTAATGTTGCAACGAACATACCAACTTGTAGCTCATGTAGATTGCCTTGCCACCTCGCCCATGCAACATGCGATAATCTTGGTCCCACGTAAATATCTCTTTGTCGTGGACGAACTAGATTATTTAATTCAAGATTATCTAGTGGTTGTAAAGGAGTCGTGCTCGCCATTGATGGGCCACCAAGCGCGCATTCGAATTGATTTTGTAGTGGCCAGTACCTTGTAAAGTGGTTATCTAATATTGTATGTTGATGATTAGAGAAAACATCCCGCCAATCCACATCTTGATCACCAATGTACTTTTTGGTTCCCTCAATATTTTTCTGTTTTTCCTCAAGGCACCGCATCCAATATATCTTTTGCTCTTCAATTGAACTACCAACGACCAATCTTTTATGGTCGTCATACGGCATTTGCTCAGCACCATAGATTATTGCATCTAGGAAATGCAATAAGAGCCTACATCTGTCTTGTGGATCCCATTGCGAACTAGATGAGTATTGTTTGGCATACAACGTGATCTGGTTATGACCGACCACACTTTTTTGGTCTACTAACATGCTTAAACTTTTTTGAGTTCTTGTTTTCTCTCACCGTGTTGTCAAGTTGCATATATAGTACTGGTGGGAGTAAACCTTTCCAACTCTGTAGAACTCTTTGCATGATTGTCATTATAAGATTAGGGTCATTATGGATATTTGGATAAGTTAGGAATACTTGAGGCCTTATTGTCTGACAATATGGAAGACATCCTATTAAGTGCATCTACACTAGGCATTCATCTCCAACATCCTTGGGCAACCTTCGAAAATGTGGCAAACAAGTTTTCTTCTGATCCATCGCATCTATAATCAAGCACATATATCTTGCTGGCAATTGAAGCCCTTTTTGACGATGGTGCATAACTATAGATATTTCCAACGCCTGCCTTTCTCGATGTTCTCTCAATAAATTCTTATATTTTGTTATTCCTTCATCTGTTGTCCCACTCTTTGTCATGCTTTTTAAACTCGCGCATATAGAACAAACACCCATCCAGACCTTGCAGGGTATGACCACATTGTTAAACTTCGATCTCCATAAACGATTAAAATGTCGATATTGTATGTAAGGTACACTTTCCAATAACATGTCATCCTTATACACTTGGTATACCTCACGACGAGTGAAGTTATCTGACAAATGTAACTTTCCATTGGTGGCCATAACATCACATTGCTTCGAGAAATATATATCCATCCATCTAACAACATGTCACCCAATTAGACCCTTACATGTACATTCTGTATTGTTAAAAGATACCCACCACCCCTTAAGTAATCGATGTTGAATTCTTTGTAGCCTCATGTTCTTGATGCTATAGGCAATTTTAAAAGCAACTCGACAACTCTTCATAGTAATTGAACGGTAATATTCCAACTCCTGAGAACAAGACACTGCCATATGGTCCTTAACAAGTTGCATATTGGCAATCAAGAATACTTTTGTCGCAACCCCCGCAAGTTTGCCTTTCCAAATTTTGATAGACAAAGGCTCCCACAACATACCTTGCATATATCAATTGCAATTTGGCGTTCCGAACACAGAAAATTATATCATTTAACACTCACTTGTCAAGGAACTCTTCGAAAATTTAGAGGCTTGTTGACACAGTCCTCATTAACATTCGATAAACTAGACTCTTCATGATTTGTATCTACTTTAATATTTCTTATTTTACCTAAGTTAAAAGGCTCTATCGAAAAAAGTGACGTTGAACTTTGCTCTCGATCATCGTTTGACTTTATATGACACCGTTTATTATTAACATGGTTATATTCCTCGAATGAGAATAACGATTTATCAAATAATTTAAAAGGCTCAATAGAAAACATTGAATTTTTACTCGAGTTTGAGGATATTTTGAGTAAGGGTAACTAAGATCAACTAAGTCCAAAATAGGCTCAAGTTTAGTTCTATAATAAGCACCATGTTTAAAAACAATTTTAAAAAATTATTTAAATAAATAAATAAATATGGGAAAGTCATCTTCCCATTGCCATTATCACGTTCAAGCAACAAAAGAGCACATGAGCACAGAGCAACCAAGACTTCCAGTTTTCGCCTCCCCTGTCAAGTTGACACCAACGTCAGCAACATGAACAAGGGAAAGAAGATTGCTAGGTGATGGGACTTCAAAGTCTTCTGTCGGATACACGACGAACACTTTAGGCGAAAAGAGTAGTGGGGAGCCTCGCCTAAAGAGCTACCCTCATGTCAAGTGGACATTAATCTATATCGAGCCAGAAGGAGATTTGCTCCTTATTTTTGCGAAATCTGAAGGTCAGGGCAAGCTGCAGGTGGGGAAGACCTTCACCTATGGCCATGTAAAGAACATTGAATATGAAGACAACAACTCATTGAACCTCTTGTTTGATGTTGATAGCTCGGTGGGGATGCGTAGAGTCAGGATAGATAAACAAAATTTCGTAACTGACTCTGGCCACCCAAAAGCTTTGAAAAAAGATGTTCAAACCAAAAATAATTTGAGTGTTGCTTTGCGTCCTTATATTAAGGGAGAGCTGATGGTCGCACAAGCAACCACACCACCGAATTCTACAAAGAAATCAAAACCGGAACATAAGAAGTGCAAGAAAAGGTAGCAACTTGAGGAGGACGAGCCTAAGGTACTCGAGTTCGTGGAAGATGAGGAAGATACCGAGCTCGAAGTTATTCCTCCAGGGAACCACATTGCATTGGGAATACTCACCTCGAAGCAAAATCGGATCAGAGCAAACATTGTAAAGACGAAAATTGTCCCTAAAGGACAACTATTTCACTTGCCGATCTCCTCTATTTAGAGGCCACCCATTGATCCTAAAACAGGAAGACGAACTCTAGAAATAAGAGAGCCACATTCAGTGGATGGGCAAAACTTAAAAAGAAAAATGAAGATAAATCCACATGCCACTGTTACAGTGCCATTCTTAGTAATGGTAGACCTTGATCAGTGCCCAACAATGGCTGACTTTAAGTACAGTTCGGTTGATGACTTCACATACGACGTGATTGGAGGATCCCACTCTACTGAATCTCGACGTCAACTTGTGAAAGAGTATCCTCTTACCCCATTCTTCAAATATACAGAATGTAAAGTGTACGTTGGCCTTACACATGAAGAAGCCAAGTTGCTAGCTTGGGATCATAACAATGATAATGACTACAGACAGAAGATGTCATGTATCGAGCGCATCTGGTTCCATCACAAGTATCTTGATGCGTTGCAAAAATCTGGTTCTAGGCTACATCCTGGATTGCGACGACAATGTCTACTTGAAGTGGGGATAACAATTGACGAAAGCACCAAGTCTGAAGGCCCGAGGAAATATGACTCGTGGTTTCAACTTGCGTTCACAATAGGGGAGGTGTGGGACCTCCAAGATCAAATTTTTAGTATGTGGGAGCAAAAAGAAATAAAGGGTCAAAGATCAAAGAAGGCTAAGCTTGACCCACAAGTGGAGATGAAATCTAAGTCACAAAAGTGGAATTAGTTGAGGATATGAAGTTGCTTCCTTGGCAATCATTGCAAGGAATCAAAGATGGCAGATTATTAATATCTGTATTACCAAGAGTGACCGCCAATGAGTTCAGCCTTGATGAAATGGTCACATAGTTTCAAAAGTGAGTACTCTATGTGATGAATTATTTTCATTGTATGGATATGTTGATTTGCTCTTTATTCTAAACTTACTTTCTTTTAATTTTTAGCCATGAGGTTTATATGAAGATACAAGAGTTGATGATGAAAAAAGTGACCCTGCCTACGTGGGAAGCGGTGGGGCAATTGTGTCCCAAAACATCATTATACAAGGCTCTTGAAGAATTCTTCATTGTGTTTAGAGAATGGGTATGTATGTTTTACAAATATTAATTCATTTTAGGATAATGGGTATCTTCTTACAAAACATATGATTACAGAAACCACCTCGCTCAAAGAAAATAGGTGACAACAATGAAGGCATACTAGGCGTCTTCATCACCCATTTGGAACAAGCCAAATATGAGAAACGAATGACAAAAGGAAAGGAGCTCGAGGTGCCTGAGGGCTTAGATACTGTGAAAAGTTTTTTTCACAAGGTTGATCCTTTCCAACAACTGCACTATAGTCTTTATAATGGTGATGTGGGTAATATGCTTGACATATTACCCAAGAGACATTATACATTGCTCGTTGCGGATATACCGTATGGATTCCGGATATCAGGCTCTACATACGACGATGTACCATACAAATATCCGCAAATAGAGAATATGGTAAAAGACTTTGTAGAGCTGACCATGGCTCCATTATGGCGAATCGTTATATTTCATAGTATGGGCCAGGCTTTATCGGTCACTACTACATTGAAGTCGAGATGCCATGCTACCGAACACATGCATTGGTAAGCTTTATGTTACTATATATTTAATATATGGATTCTATGGTGCTTACTACATATATATTAACTTGTTTCAATTCAATTACAAAATAGGGTTAAAACAAACATAACTCGTACCCCCGGTGATTGAATGGTGAGCGTTGTGGAGCATTTGTGTGTGGGATATTATGACGTTATTTCTAAGAAGAAGGCTCGGCTCGGGCACGTGTGAATGAGCAGAACGTCGTCAACTATATCATGTGCCCAGCTGTAATGAAGAAATTGTGCCATGTGTCTGGCAACAAGAGTCTTGTAAACCCATATCAAAAGCCCCAACGATTGATTAATCAATTGGTCGAGTTGTTCTCGAACCATGATGATTGTGTGCTCGACTTATTTTCTGGTACAGGTAATCTCATAAGTCTAATCAATTCTTCTTAAAATAAAATAGAATTTCCTATCTTTGTTTTATTACTTTTGCATGTGTGATTGTTTGTTTACGAACGACGATTGCATGCTCTCTTAAACTGTTCAGGAACTGCGTCGCATTAGAGAAGGACCCCGGGCAAGTCAATTTTATTAAGATGAGGATCCAAGGCATCTAGGATTGTCCCGATTAGGACCAAGAGGTTGGGGCAAAGCATATCAATGAAACTGAGATGTTTTAGCTAACCTCTAGAGAGCCGATGGAACCTATAGACGAAGAAAGAGGGAATCTTGTTGACCATGAAGATGCATCGGGGTTTGATCAAATACAAGATTCAACTGAGGAGACAGACCATGTAGGTGCAACACAATTGCCAGCTGATCTTGTAGAACAACCTGTTCCAGACCTCCTAATGGAGTGATTGTATAATACTTTGTATTTGTAACTAAAAACTTATAACCCTAAACTTGTTTTGTAATATAAGATTTTTTTTACACTATTCGATTGGTGTCTCGAACTTTAAGTGTCTATAATATGTTTGCAAAGGTTGACTCGTAAAGTATGTGGTTAAGTATAATTTTTATTGATAGAAGATGATGAACTATCCATAGTATGACAAATGTTGGTTCTAATTGTTTCTTGATTAATATAATTGAATTAAGCTTTATTGTATGATCTATGTTGTCTTTAATCTTGGTTATTGAGTTTCTAGTAAACACAATAATATTAAGCCAACGTTGTTGCTCACTTGATAATACATTCACAGTGTTCATGTATGATTGGGATATAATGTTCGTAGTAGTTTTTGGGCATGTGTGGTATATCATGCGATATTCATTTGCGAATATGTTTCTAATTATATCCAAAAATGCTATTTACTAATTCAATATAACAATCTTTATAGGATTTAGAGACAAATATAGCAACACAGTTGCATTTCTAAATTTGTTAAGTTGGATTCGAATTCAACATTATGTACAATGAAGCATATTACAATTATGATGGGGATGCATTCCCGTAATCTAACCTAAGAGTCGGATAAATTTATGTGTAAATTGAGAAAATATAGGTTAAATTTCAAATCTTGATAATATTAACTATATTTTTTAGTGAGGTTTTTAAAAGTCGTGTGCGCATGCGTGATACATTCTTGAAAGTTTGTTCACAAATAGTAATTCTTGACATCTCATGTATTTATCAATAAAGGAATGCGACATATTACATGTTCTAAATGACCCGGTGTTATAAAGTTGAGTTGGCAAAGGTGAAGTCGATGTCTAGCCTGATTCGGTTAGCCTCAAGTTTCGGCTTGTCCAAGTTGGTCGAATCAACGTGTTCACATCGTCCTTCGTTCGAATTGGTTCGACTGTTGAAGTTGTCTTGTGTCCAATTCTCGATTTCGAACTTGTGTCGATTGTTCATATCTCGCACGTTTCTGCTCCTGTGCTCCTCGTTGGATCCTCGATCTGTATCTGAGTTCGTTCACCTCTCGATCGTTTCCTTTCAAGTCGGTATCCTCACTCAGTGCTATTTCTTCAGCCCCTTATGTTTACGAACGTGTCAATTTCGCTCTTCTTGTGAGTCTGTTCTGGTCGGTTTTCGACACTCTTCCCTTCTGATCCTCATTCGACTTTCTTCTGAGCGGTCACCCCATAACTAGTGTCACAACTTTCAATCATGCGTGCACTATAGACATGAGGTTCAAAAATTCAATGGCGGATTTCAAACACCCACAAAGATGGCTTCAAATCCTAGTAGTCACACACTACACTAAGAAGAAAGAAGAACCCTTTGGATATGAAATCCATGAGAATGTACATTGCCTTCCATGTCATGGCCCCCACACGGGTCACAAATGCCCAAAGTTATAAATGCGAGACAAAAATCTAAACTACAAGAAGACAACCAATGGGAGATTTGGACAAACACAAATGCTTAAGTCACTTCCTAAACCCCCACAAACAATATTATGTGCTATCCCACATCAACAATGGCAATTACCTAGAAATTTGGTTCTTGTTACAGAGCCTTGGTGTAATTATACAAACAAGTATTAATACAAGTGCCAGCACTTCCACATTTAATATCTAGATTATGAGGCATATGACAATCAAGATAGTAGACATAGTGAAGAAGTATTTTCACATTACACTAAAATAATTGGCAATATTGAACAGATTCTAGTTTGTATGTTCAGAAATGATACTTGGAACCAAAAAGGAGGACCTTGAGGCCCTATGTGTAGGTTGTTAGAAATATTGAGAATCGATTAGATAGGTATATAGAGTTACAACTACAGAAATGGATATATGAAATCAAAACTTCTATTACATATGAGAGTAACTCACATTGGTAGTTCACCCATGCACTCACACCTTAGAGCTTAGATGGGATTTGGACCAACTCACTACAAAATTAGTGGGGACTAATGATCAATACACCATTGTGTAAGACAGTGGATTATATTCTCTGTTTGGTTTGAGTGTAACATTAAATGTGCATGTCAGTTGATAGTAGTGGAGATATTCCTTTTCTGTCAATTGACTTGTCATTTAATATGACCCAACTACCTAGGTACATGCTAGTGCTAGATAGTACTTATCTTGAAGTCAATGGCACATACTTCAAGACTAAGTACATTGTAACTTGCCCACAAAATATTCTAGTTAACTTGATTAGCCAATCCTCTTACCTATTTCACTCTTTCTTAAATTGTGTCCTCGCATCTACAGTTTCCTAGATTAACACCTTATCGACCCATATGGTCGAGTTGCACACTAGCCGCTCCTCATTTGGGGCACTATCACAAAATGTGCACTCTAAGAGCACATATGGGGATAGATTTACAACTTCCGGCTGATCATTGATTATATCTAACATAGGCTTGATTGAAATGAAATGATTAAATTACCAACAAACCGTGTACATAATCTCCATACACTTTCTTGCTTTAAATAAGAGGCCACATGCCCTAGTCGTGATCATGACCACTTGATATTGTATCTCTCGAGAAATAAAGGGAATCCATTTGTTGTTTGTTGTACCATGCGAGGTAGACATAAGCGTAGTTACAATCACCTGGAACACATCGTTAAAAAATAAGAATAACACAAGTAGGCTAATCAAACAATAATCAACAGGAAAAGGAATCGAAATATATCCACACCCAATTCCTAGTTGGAAGTGGTGAAGGACCTCTAGTTTTTTGTGGTATGAATAGTCTAGTTTTTCTTAAATCCACGAAAACTAACCATTGGACTATAAATAGCATGTATTTTTTACCCTAATGAAGAAAAATACCTATATTACTCTCAAGGAATGTTTGGTAGGCCTATTAACCTATTCTATAATTTCACCAAATCTCCAACCACATCCCTAAATCTTGGGAGTATTACGATTACTTCATTAGTCCCGCCATCTTTTCTTTTTTGTAGGTGGAACTCCCCTTTTTATCTCCCTAGATAACTTCCCATCTTAAACTTTGCTTGGGCCTCTATTTTTGAGGCCCTCTCATTCCTTGGCATTATTCTCATCATAGTATGAACCATACGTACCATACATTTCAATCATTTGCGTAAGAAAAATACCCTCAAAGAATGATAAATACCATACTTTTGGATTAACTATTTATTATGAGGTAAATAAGCCTAAAAAATGGAAAAAAACTTTTAAAAAATGGGAAAAAACAAAAAAAAAAATCACAAGAATGTTTGAATAACATTCACATTCGTTTTCCAACGTAGGAAAACAAATGTTATGTTAGACGAACACGAATTTTACGTACTATGATTCTCATCTTCAATTGCTTTTCACGTGCCTTCCTAAAAGGGAAAGCTCCATTTGAAGAAGCTTATGAACAATCCCCCCCCCAAAAAAATAACCCCTCTCCTTTCCAAGCCATCGTGGACTCTTATGGACAGTCCCCCCCTCCTATTGCCAACCCTATTTTCTGGACCGACTCCTAAAGATGCAATTTCTTCTTTAGGTCATTCATAAGCAAGTGAGAGATCCTCATTGCCATTAGATCCTTCATGTTACATCATACTTTTCCCCCCTTGTTGTATATCATTTGGAGTCTTTGCATTGGCATTCTACAATCTTCTGTAACTTCCTCTCATTGCTACAAGTTTACTACTATATCTTACTTGGATCATTTATTAATGTAGCATCTCATTCTAGGATGACCAAGAGAGATGATCATTTATTAATGTGGCATCTCATTCTACAATGACCAAGAGTCAAACCCCTTTTTGGGGCTTGCATGTATAAAATTGGCATGACAAGTTTATATTAATGGATGCCACACATTCTTACTTAAGGTTATCAATAAATATCAAACTGCAATAAAACAGTAGGTAAAGAATCCTTGGTCAATTATTTCTTGTAAAAACTTGGCAATGTCATCATGGCTTCCATAAATTACACAATGTCAATACTCATTGAATGGTTGTTATAGTAGCTATTACTCATGACCTTCCACTAGGGATTAATGTACTTATTTTCTCGAAAAATGCTAAAAATGTGTGGGGTCTAAATGTCCAATTGTGCTATTTCACAATTCTTTGGTCTACCTGGGGAATGCTAGCCATTGGCACTTAATTTGCGGCAACAAATAGGAATCACAAACACATGATGCATAACTCTATGCCTATTGAGGGTTTGCATTAATTGGGCCGAATGATCTTCCCTTGACCGGTGCACCCATTGTAGACAAGAAGTTTTAGTATGTGAAGAGCGGAACTATAATCAATTGACTTGTTGGCAAAAACTTTCTTAGTTCTATATGAATTGAGAGTGAGACTCAACCAACTAATTATTAAATACTATTTTGTAAGACATTAATTTCTTGTTATCCTATTTTCTTCATATAATATTAATTTTCCAATAGTCCATGCACCAACACCTTCTTACAATGTTCTATTATCACTGAAGTTTCCTAGTTATTGATGCATCCACTCTCCTTCTCATGCATGAAGTTTGTTAGTACACCAACATTTGTAACAGTGCAGGTTTTGTCTATTCTTATGCATTAAAGAACAACTACTTCATGTATTTTTTTATTTTTTTTTCCAAAAATCCTACTACTACTACTTCATCTATTAGTAGGGTTTTTGTACATAATGTGACCATTAAATACTCTTTAGTTAATTGTACATACTAAACCATGTAACTTAGAGGAAAAGTGTAAAGAAACATTTCTATGTCATTTGCATAGAAGTTTGTGCAATCCAATACCAAGTGTCAATATCCTCTTGGTTATTTCTCATGCCACCATGTCCCACATGCTTACCAGACTTTATTGCTAGACAAACCATATAGACAAACCATATATCGACATATTGAACCTCGTGTATGGCCATTTCCCCAAATAAGTTGAAAGGACATTGTTGGATTTCGTATACAAGTTGGTCATTGAGGTGAGGATGGTTAAGAAGTCCTACCTAGGTGGTTAAGAATACCATATATACTACTTTAAAATGTCAAGACTCAAGAATAGTGTATGAAGGCTTGATGATGATTTACTTGCTTTGTTTCTTTGCATGACTCTAATTTGGCCTCCTATTACTTATCCGAGTTTTATATAAAAGTACTAGTAGGTGCTAGTGCCACTCATTCATTCCAAATCTAGTTGAGAGTGAATACAACCTTCTATTATATAGATAGATAGCCAAGATAGCTAACAAGACAAATGCAAAGCCAAAAGAGACTCTAAAAGTTTTTTACGAAGGATGTGATAGATAGGTAGAAAATCCTATGTCTAGATATCAGGGAGCCAGAAAAGAATTGGAATTCAATGTACATTTGTATTATTCATGACGTGTAAAGGTATAAAAACAAACAGCATGAAACCAACAAAATGCATATGGACAAAAGGTTTACTGTGATGGATGGTTCAACCAATGGGAAGAATAAAATGTAATGTTTCCTACCCAACTCATGATGTACTTTGTATGTGCAAAGTGACTCTATGTCCATAAGACGTCTCTCAGAATTATGTAATGTATGTGTCGTGTGTGTGCACGTACATAAATGTGTTATACAACACCTTGAGCTCATCGATCCGAGCATTCTCATCAATGATCTTTGGTAGATTATACATGATGATCCTATGCATATATAAACACCATCTTGGATTTATTACGATAACACTAGTTAATTCGTACATATGTCTACTCTTGAGTTCTATCTTGTTCTACAATTCTTGAGAATATGTATGCAAGGTAAGCCAAGGATAAAATTATCTAATTTGTTGCATGATCATTGTACAAACATAACCACATATTCTCAACTTTTAAGTTTGATGTACCAAATGCAATTTCATCTTATGCATTTTTTAGTTGATTTTTAAAATGTTCAAATGAATGAAAGATGATATCATTAAAAACACCACTTACCATAAGTGATTTAAATGTCTATGTTCTTGTAGGTGATAATGGTGACTTTCCAATATTGCTTGCACTAGAGAATTATTACTTTGCTTCTTCAAGCTCTACTTTTTTTATGTTGGTTTAAACTTTACATCAATGTGGAGGCTTGCAAACAACTAGAGGTTAGACCATTGACGTTCTCATTTTACTCAAGCATGCTTATCTAGGTGTGTTACCACCACTTGTTATTAAAATGTAGTGAGGTATTGTTTGATATGTGGCGTAGAATGAAACTAACTATAGCAGTATACATAACCACCCGCATAGTTTTCTAATAATTAAGAACATGTAGATTGGGAATCTATAAAATAGAGTCGATTTTATGGAAGCAAATCTTTTTATGCATCTCTTAGATTATAACAAATGGAGCTTCTTGAATATGGCAAACACGTTCGACCGTATGCACAGCACACAAATGGATTACCTATTATCTCAACGTTTTTTTCTTTAGTATGAAGGTTGTCAATGTTTATGATAAAAACAAAGCATCACATTTTCACGACTTTTTAAAATTGATTTCGGATAAAATAGGATTACATGAAATGTGATACTCGGTAGATTTAGGGTAACTTAGTGAATAATATCTACTTTTTTATATAATAATCTAATTAATTTAATATTATGAAACAAAATTACTAGAGCTTAATTTAAGATGTTATAATCATGCAAGGATATCATGTTTGTTTCTCACAAAAGTTATAAATGAACATTAGAAATGATAAATTATTTGGACTTGGTGTGTATAGCTCATATGTAGTGTATTGTTCACATGTCACTTCCAAATCTTGTAGATACATAAAGCAAGGTATCACCGGTGCATCTTATTAGGTTCAAAAAGTAAATTTGTAAAACTTTAAAACTAGAGAAAAAATACTTCTAAGTTTTCATGGTTGACAATTGTATTCATATCGTTCTATCTTTAGAAAGGTTGCATAAAAAATTACAATTCTTGTTAATATTGATCAATCTTTCTTCTTGGCCTTTAAAGGATTGTTTATCAACCTGCCAATAACAAATTGTGTAACTCATCATGTCTTCAACTCATGCCTCATATGAAGGATTATCATGAATGTTTGAGTACATTGTTGAATGATATGGTATGTATGTTTTGGTTATTTAAGCATATGTATATATAAGTGTGCTAAATACACATGAGAATAGCTAAATACTAAGAGTCGGTCATTCATGGTCACGTATGGCATCGTAACCCTCTTTGTCGTCTATCTCACAACACATCCAAATAGTTAATAATGCTTTGAACTTTCATTTCCAAGTGCCATAATGGAGGAATGGAAATATTATGTGGGTATTGTTACCAAATATGAACATTATTGTTTTATCATGACCAACTTGGTATTTATGACACTCCCCCAATCCACCCAGAAAGGAAAAAATGAAATAAAAGTTACTCAATTAAAATTTGGGGCATAATGCTAATTCATAACTTCTAGCAATGTAGGTGGTATAATATGAAATGTCATCAAGCACACGTTTGCATGGACACGCATGTGAAGGAAAACCAGAGTGTACACAACTATCTGCAATGTGCTAAATCAAAGACTGAGGATTTTGGTTTTGTTGAAGGAAAATTTCATACAACTATCTTCAATGTGCTAAATCAAATACATTGGCTACCTTCTATTGGTGTTTGCACGACATATTGGGTGAGTACGCAAACCAACAAAGAAAACGAATAGAGATATCAAACATCTATATATATCTCAGTGCTCACACATGCTAAGATTGTAGAGGGTATTAGCATCTGCTCAAAATTTACATCGAGCCACTTTCAAATGATATTTTGTACCTTAGTTCTTAGAAAAAGCATAATTCCAAAGTTTACATTACTGCTTTAATGATAGGCACATAGGTGTCCTCACTTCCCTTCTTCTATGGCTACAATCTACAACCTAGAATATGGAGAGGGGAGTGGGGCAACTTCATAGGTTTGAAACAACATAAAAGTTACATGCAATTTATTTCAACGATAAAAGCAAACAAAATAAATTTGTACAATGAGCGTAACAGGGTATCACATTTTGAGATTTAATATTGAAAGAAGGTAGGAAGTTGCCCAAAGTTTGGAACATGAGATATCTTGCACACACATCTTGTAACGTTTTGGTACCTTTTTTCTAATCGACATCCATGCTAAACTTAACTCTGTAAAACTTGTATACTTGTAAAGTGTAAAATTTCTGTATTGATTTGATTTTGTCTCATTTAGAAACATCAAGGTTGGGCAGTGTATTCTCGATTCATTTTGTATATGAAGTGTCCTCTCTAGATAGACATGTTTGGAAAACTATTGATTTGTGAATCATCAAGAATTGGTCCAAAAATTGGACACTACGAGACATTAATATTGTACTAAAATGTATTAGTAGCTTGACATATTTGAATCTTGTTTGGGACACAAAAATACATACACATCATCTGAATTAAACCACTACACCAACCCCTCTCTTATTATTCCAACACAGATTTCTTGTCTTTTACTCCCTTTTTAATACAAACGCCTTAAACTCTTGATGGATTGATAGCAAGACAAAATGTTTGCTCAAAAAGGAGGTTAGGGAAGCAATAGCTATACACAAATGGCATAGTTTGTGTCAAAATTGAGAGAAGATTTGTTCTTATATAATATAAGTTATGAATTCACATATTCCTTTTCTTGCTATGAATCGTCCGATATATTGAAAAGTTAGACTTATGTGACCAAAACATTTTACATCCTTCCATCAATGAATCTATCTTGGGTTGATAGAAGTTCGGGATACAACTTGTTTGCGTACATGCGCGCATTCTCACATAGTAAGGGTATTCTTCAATATCAAATGACTAGTTATTGTTGCTGTATTGTAAATTACTTTTCATTCTGTGTTTCAAAATGCCGCATTTATTTTAGTCCCTTGTGAATACACACGATGCAAAAAAACATATCAGATTTTCTTTGAAAGGAGAACATTTGTGTTGAAAGTAATGTTTGTTAAGCTGGCAATTTTAAAGGTCAATGCAAATAATGTTTTTGAGGTGAATAAAAAAACGTTCCATTAAGATATCACTAACTAATGTAATCAATCCTTTTAATCCTCTTTGACAAGACCCTACAAAACCTAGATTAAAATTCATGATGAGAATCATCTTTTTGTTAGTTTTATAAATGAAAAGTAAACCATATATACGTTATGGCTTCTTGAGGGTAAGATAATTGACTTTTTAGAATAAACTTTTGTTCCCATAGGATAAGAACGCACGAGGACAAGAATTCAACAACACTTGTCTAGAGACATTGATTGTTTTGTCCAATCTCAAGTATCCTTCCAAACTATACCATTCTCCAAACAAAACTAAATCGCATTTTCAACATCACCACCTTTTTAAATGCTACAAAAACAACAAATCTCCCAAAGTTTCCTAGTTTCATATTTGGTTTCTGGTTTTTAGTTTTCCGCCAAGTGGGGAATAAAACCTTGTTTGGCCATTGCCCTTCACCTTGTTGTCCCCTTGTGAGGTCGTATATTTCAATTTACTTGCTTTTAACAAGTTGTTACCCATTAGTACATTGCAAGCTTGGTATATTTGTCACTTCCTTTATATTTTACTTTTTGTGTAAAAGATTAGAATATATTATAGAAAGTTTAGACGTACCTAGCGCAATACCTAATGAACTTTTATTGAAGCATCTTATCATAATAACACCATTAGATGTCACGTGGTAGCTTGTTTATGTTCATACCTTTAGGCCTCGGTCACACATAGTGGCATGAGACATTTCAAGATGCGAAAGTGGGCAAAAATAGGGATGGAAAAAGAGGTTCCCAAATATGTGTCCATTGCGCTGAATTCAAGAAGTAAAAATTGGTGGACAGGACTTGAAATCAACATCATTGTTCATTCACATTAATATTTTCTCTCCTAGCCATGTGTATTTGAATGTAAGTGTGTGTACTTATATTATATTCCACATTGTATGTGTAACTTTAGAATGTGTCAATGTTATGGATGCAATTGCAACGCATACCTACAATCATGTCATTTATAACAGAGCCATGAATTTGCGCATCAGTTTACATCACACACTACAAGCCTCCATGGAGTCACTCTCTCTAGAGATGCGGTTTCATATATGTGCATAAACCCCTCGCAAGCATTTTTCTTCTCAATGTGAACATCAGGGTTCAACAAAATATGTCAAGGGGGGTCGCTTTGAAACCTTTTGCTAGGCAGAAGAATTGTACTTCGTTTTTTTCTCTTTGTCCATGTCAAGAACTGGGCACCCAACATTTATTTTGATTATTAGGACTAATCACGTATATACATCTATTTTGATTAACAACATAGTAGAACAATAATCTTTTTAACAAGAACACGAGCCATCATATGTTCTAAACTTGAAAGGGTTCATCTTGACTTTGGTTTAAAAAATGGAATCAATGTCCCGTCCTTAGCTAGAATTCTCTTTTATGCATCTTAAACATAATGACTAGTTGGGAACATGGACACATGTCTATGAAATGAACTTAATTATTGTCATGGGATCATAATAGAAAAACATATACTAGGAGTTTGTTTCTATATCTTGGAGGAATTCATTTATGGAAATTATTGGTTGAAATGTTTGGGTGTTGTGATACATTAACATCTAGGATGAGTTAAATTGTGTATTTATAGATCTACGCAATAAAATATATTGGCACATACACATAATGGCAATCGACACAATTACATTATCTAGAAATGATAAGATACACACACACACACACACACACACACACACACACACACACACATATGTATATATAGGGAGAGAGAGTGAGAGAGAGAAATTTATATGCTCCTAAGCAAGTATATACAAATATGTTAGTGGCTAGAAGTTCTTTGACAATGTAACTTTGTTTATCAAAGGTGCCCTTTTAGAAGTGAACTTACTAAGTTACTAACTGTAATTGTTATATTGACCTATTGCGATAACTTTCAACCATCTAATCAAACTCATAATATTTTGCCAACTTAGTCTCTTAACCAGATAAAGTCAAAGCTTATCCGTAGTGCCCTTTCAAGCTATTAGAATTAGCTCCTAGTACCATACTTTATAAGTTTCAAATTTTCTTTTAATCTTTTCTTATTCTAGAAAGAAACCCAAACCGGACGGAAGGATACAATGGAAATGCTATAAAGCGTTGCTATATCATAACTTGGATTAACATAATAAAATATATTGAGTTTACTATCTAGATAGTTATTAAAGTTAAAATTCAATAAAGCAATTTATCTTGTTTCAATACCATCTTATTGCTAGATTCAATGAAGTTATTCATTCGATAAAGTGCTAGACTAGAAAAAGCAAGACAATGGGGAAAACTTTGACCCACAAAGGTATGAAGACTAATGTAGCTAAAAAGTGAAGAGACAATCTTACCCAAGTACGTCATCCGAGGGGATAAATTGATATCCTCCCATAAAATAGTTATTGAAGGGTGAACTTTACCTAAAGACTTGGTCAAAAATACTAGTAACAAACAGTTGCAATTCCCATTTTGATCACGTTCGGAACCATTTACCGCAACTATAAAAGAAGGGTAAGTTGTTGGGGTTCCATAGTGAATTGTGGTGTGCTAGTTTTATATCTAACTTAGAATGTTTACTTTTGTATGCTCTTTAGTATTGTACATCATTATATATGTGAATCGTTAACCTCAATTTATATATCGTATGATATGAATCATATATCTTTTTATGTTTTTAGGTGCATTGGCACACACCTACATGATCACTATAATAATTATCTAACATTTAATAGTCCAAAAGAGGAATATGTTTCGTTAGGCGGCCACCTTGTTTTTGTTTCATTACATGGAATACAAGAATAATCATATTATAATACAATATAACCATTTCTTTAGAAAGATCCTATAGATATATTTCTAATGATAACAAATGTAATTGTAAACGATAGAATCTGGTATGTATTGTCTTTTCTAGTTTAGATTGTAATAACAACATGTATGGACAACTTTGTTTTAACGATTAATAACATGCCAAGATGTATTAGAAGTTAGAATACATATAAAGTACTCCCTCACAAGTGAGGCAAGAGCCAAGAAACATAAACAATACCAACACCAAATTGACATTACTTCATTTTCTGATGAAATTGTTGCACTTGCCTCCCATGTTCCAAGAGAGTTTTTGAGCATATTCAAGAAGGTAGGTTATGTCAAAAAAACCTATTTAGAAGACAACATTGGGCATAGATAATGGCACATGTTTTGGCTCGAACTTTATTAGAAGACGTTTTTGACATTTTCAAACTCTTTCATGATTGACTTGGTGATGCTACCACCGAAATACTTCAACCTCATAATAAAGCGCTTGAAGTGTCTAAGAACCCAATATTTTAGTAATCCTCCAGTCCATATGTTCACAAATCCATAGTCAATCTTGTTTCTTGCTTCTCTAGTTTGTTCCAAGCAAACTCAAGCCCAATGTACTTTCTGGATACACATCATATGAGAACTTGGTTGAGATATTAATTTAACATGTTTAGTGTAATTTTGAAATATTATACTATGCTACCATCATATGAGGACTTGAATTCAATACCCATGAAGGAACATGAAACATGTTGTCTATTGAACAAATTTGAGATGATCATACTGGAAGATGCCATCGCATGTATTTCATTGATTTTTTGTTCACAAATTTATGTGAAACAATAAGAAGTTGCTTCATGTTTGTTTTGCTTTCAAAATGGAATAACCAATATCCTCAATTTGTATTCACAAATTTCATATTCGAATAAAGAATCTCTAAAGCTAACTTGCTAACCCACGATTGTGAACTCTCTAATCAATTGATAATCATCATATATATTCATCTAACCATAGTCACTTGCGACCATATTGCCACTCCAAAGTTTAACACCATTAAATTTTCATTGGAATGGAGCCTACGATATTCTGATGTTTACAATTTTCGACATGATGCATTGTGCGTCAATCGAGTAACTTTCAACTTTTGATTGGACCACACCAAGTTCTCCCCCGTTACATCTTTCAACTAATGTGAATCTAACCAAGGTTCATCAAACCCAATGCTTTAATATAAAACTCTTCACGGAAAGGGAAAGACATCTCCCTCAATTTTTTAAGTCATGCCATCATTCTCTTAATTTAAAATAATTCCATACATTCAAAAAACATGGGGATCTCGTGGGGGGTTTTAGGGTTTATGTAGGTTTTTCAAAGCATCGTTCTCAATGTGAGCTACAAATTATTAGATGGGTATAAAATCCTCATGGCATCATAAGTTTACGTTTTATCTTCATTCCAAATGTTTCACCCAACATCTTGAAGCGACACCAAAGTGTGTGTGCTCCACACTACACTTTGCTTAAAGAGATGGTTTTATTCTGTGTGGTACGAAGTATAATGCCCATTTTTCTAATCAATCAACAAACCAATTCTTGTAATGAGAGCTTGGTCTTTCTTGTTTTTCAATTATTTCACCATAATTTGACGCCCAGACCAAGGACAAGCCACAGAGAGAGTTTCTAGAGAAAGGACAACACAGATGTAGAGATATCAACTAAAGATAAAGAAAAGAGGCAAAACAAATAAAGAAGGCCCTTTGAATTCTAATGCCCACTCTTATGAAAAGAACAAAACCCCTCTCTTTCTCGCGGTCGCTCAAACACGCACTATTACGGAAAAGAACAAAAGTGGCAGTATGAAATGGTTGTTTGAATGGAAGATAGTGACAATACAAAACCTCTAGAGAGACTCTTTCTCTCTCCCACCGAACTAATGCATGCGACAGGAGCCCTTTCGCATTGACAAATGAGCAACACACACGCACGTACGTCCCTCTGTCGGGTCTTTTGACGCTTTAATTGTCATGCTTGGCTTTATTGGGCCGATTTTATTCTCTCTTTCCGTGTGCGCCAGCCATTATATTAATAAAACTTCACTCGACATTCTCACAACAAGCAAAGGAAAGAAAGGCAAACGATCATCGCTAAAGAAACAAAAAACAAAAAACAAAAAAGTCACAATGTGCGCCATTAATCGCAACGTCCGTTTCGTAAAGATAATAAAACAAAGAAAGGGAAGAAGGAAGGAAAAAGGGACTTCGAATTCGGGAGATAACACTTCGAATTTGGACACGAATGGGGACATGTTTGGGCCATATAATAAGGCCCTATGGGTCTTCTCTGATGTCTCTCTTGTGTGCATATGTACATACAAGGTGAGAACCTCGGTGGGGAACTTGGGGGGGATCGAACTTGCTGTAGGTACTAGGCGGGCCCGCCCGGCCATATCCCTGCCCGCCCGGCCGCCCGCCCACCCGGCCATCCTTATCTAATCCTCTTTTCCTTGAGACCCTTTACCTATGGCCCATGCCTGCAGCTGGTGGAGGTGATTCTCAAGGGTTCTTTCCTTCTTCCTTCCTTCACCTTCTAATTCTAATGTAAGGCTTAAGCAAAGAAAATGCAAGAAGAACATGCCAGGAATGATCCAACCAGAGGCCTCTGCTTCTCTTCCCTCCATCTCCATCTCCATCTCCAATCAATCCAATTCCACTCCTTCTACAGCTACTGCTACTGCTACTCCTACTCCAGCTCTGCAATCCCTGTCTTCCCTAGCACTCTCTAATGGCATCATCAATTCTCATCCACAGCAGCAATACATTCACATGATGAGGATGGTCCTAGCTACTTCTACTTCTACTTCTACTTCTACAGCTTCTGCTACAGCTAGCTCCAATGTAGCCGCCTGCGCAGCATCCTCCTCCTCCAATAATGGTGTTCATCCTACTGCCATTCCATCAACAAAATCGCCATCTCCAAAATCGCCATCGCCATCGCCGTCACCATCGCCCCCTCCTTCATCGTCTTCATCATTGTCGTCATCATCTTCGTCGCCGCCATTCTTCTTCGGAGGTGGTGATCCGCAGCTCAAGTCGGAGGAGAGGGGCCTGCTCATCATCCAGCTCCTCATGAAGTGTGCCGGCGCAGTGGCCGCAGGACACATGGATTATACTAACCTCCTCCTGGAGCAGCTGTCCGCCCTGGTCATGGCGGCGGCGCCAGCATCCTCTCCGCTCAGCCATGGCGGCGGCGGCGGCGGAGGAGGAGGAGGAGGAGGAGGAGGCGACCCTATGCAGAGAGTGGCCAGCCACTTCATGGAAGCTCTGGCGGCCAGAGCCATCAAGACATGGCCTGGCCTCTACAGAGCCCTCAACTGCACCCAACTGCCGTCCCAGATGTGCAGCCATCACCAGGACGCCACCCACCTCTTCTTCAATCTCTGCCCTTACCTCAAGCTCGCCTTCACCATTGTCAATCATTCCATCTTGGAGGCCATGGAGAACGAGAGGGTCGTCCACATCATCGACCTGGGTGGGACCTCTGAGGCCATCCAGTGGGTGACCCTCCTGCAGATGCTGGCCACTCGGATCGGCGGCCCTCCGCACCTCCGCATCACCATCGTCAATCAGCGGAAGGAGGCGCTGGATCAGGTGGGGCAGAAGCTTTGCGAGGAAGCGGAGAGCCTCGACATACCCTTCCAGTTCAACCCCGTGCTGCTGGCTCAGCTGCAAGATCTCGAGGCCCGGATGCTCAAGGTCAAGACGGGGGAGGCGGTGGCCATCAGCTCGGTGCTGCAGCTCCATTACCTTCTCTCGGAAGAGGTGGAGGAACTGGAACCTCAACGGGCAGCAGACCTCAACGGAAGCCCACATCGAATAAGCCCTAACCCAAGCCCTAACCCTAACCCCAACCCTAACCCTATGTATAGGGGATACAAAGTGGCCAGCAGGGGGGAGAAGGTGCTGTACATGCTGAGAAGCTTGGGGCCCAAGGTGATGGTGGTGATGGAGCAGGAATCGAAGCACAACGGGGCAGATTTCATGGAGAGGTTCGTGACTGCGCTGCACTACTACGCAGCCATGTTCGACAGCCTGGAGGGGAGCCTAACGGCGAAGCAGAGCAGGGAGCGGATGGCGATGGAGAAGCATGTGCTGGGCTGGCAGATCCACAACATAGTGGCGTGCGAGGGCGCCGCACGCGTGGAGAGGCACGAGAGCATCCACCAATGGGAGCGCCGGCTGCGGCTCGCGGGCCTCGCCAACGTGCCATTCCCATACGCGGCCAAGCTCCACGCCAATCGCCTCCTCCTCTCCTACGGAAACTACCGCCTTGCCCAGCCGCCTGGCCTCTCCTCACTCTCGCTCTGCTGGCATGACACCCCTCTCTTCACCCTCTCCGCATGGCAACCCGCTTGAATTCGACTAGTCCAGCCCAACTGTCCCACCCACTTGTATTCGAGGGTCCCGCCCTGCCCGAGCTTGATCGTGTCCCGCTGCCGCCACCCATGCACGTGCATGCGCCCACATTGCCTCGCATTTTGTTGTGCCCAACTAACTTTCTTCTTTACTTGCTATCCCATCTCTCGTCTGCTCCATTCACAAACAAACTTGTTTGCACACCAAAGCCTATGGTACTTCCCTCTACCTCTTATCTGCCCAAGTCTTAAGGGCGGTTTTGGATTGTTGCATTAGTTTGCCATTGACATTCTAAGTCCCGTTCATCTTCGGAAGGTGTGCTGTTTAGAATGCACCACATCCTCATCATCATGCGAAAGGCTGTGTACGAATGAAAATTTTGCAAATCACATCGCATAGGCCACTCCCATGCTCGTGATTCTCGTTTCATCAAAGAATTTCTATCTTGGATTCTGTCATAAGGTGCAGGTTCTCTTGGTTGTCTCCATTCTACCGATCATAGGCATCTTCGTACCCAAGTTTCTCACTACACAGATCATGCACACATCCGTACTCTTATGCCTATTCAAGAAGTTCCGGCTTTTTATAATCTAATTAAATATTCACAAACTACATACAATGCAGTGCATAGATTGTTTTCATTATTAGTGAGGACGCTTAGTTCTGAAACTAATCAAACTCTTTATTAATCGATCTAAAGATTGAGAAAAATCGCATACAAGTTCTGTCTTTTAATTGGTGATCAATCTTAGCTCTCGAAACTAATTCACATCTTTATCGATCATTTTAAGATTATGACCTTCCATATTGGTAAGAGTTCTTGATATAAATGCTATCATTTTCTCCTTCCATTGGTTACATGATAATGCCTTTCCTTCCGCAATACCGATGTTTGTTTTGTTTGTCATGTTTAACATCTACACAAAGTCTTTAATTAGAATCAACTTCAAAGTCCTCTCCAACCCAAATGGATGTACATAATTGGGTTGATTATGGATCTATATTGTTGGTTTGAACCACTAGAATGAAATATCGCAAGGTTCAAGAGTGACACTTTGTACTCATGACCTTGATGTTGTGCTTGGAGGGGTTCCTTCATGTGATTCTCTCATTGGTGATTCTCGGCCCCACATAACTCTCTCCCAAAAAGAGATATCTTATACTCTATATAAGTGAATATAAGACCTTCAATCATCCACAAGGTTTTGAACCTGTGGATAAAATCTATAATAACTCCACAAATTCCACAGAACTCAACTATCCTTTGTCAGTTTCTAAACTATTTGAACTGTGCCAATGTCCATTTACATGCATACATAACGTTGTTTGTAAAACATGTATATTATATATCAATTATAGGCTTGGTAGGTAAGCTACCTTAAATGTATCATATATAGCTCAATGCAGCCAATACTTTTGTTTTATATGTCTTCATTGAGCAAGCATTTTTGCTTGGAAGCAAGAAATAGACTGCGAAGGAGGAACTCCAGTTATGTCCAATTGAGAGAGATGCCTGAGTGCTTCCTTTATCTATCAAGGAAAGTTAAAAGAAAAAGAATAAGGCAGGAATCGGGGCAATACAGAAGACAGACTTCTATCGTAATATTTTGGTATGAGTACTAATTTAGCCCAATTTTCTTTTCCATCCATTTCCCTGACTTTGCCATCTTTGACAACACTTGTGATGTTTCTTATGGGAATGAATGCATAGCATAAAGTTACCCACAGAGGAATAACCATGTCTATTCCTGGCAACAATTTCTACCTTTATGCAAAGACCCTTTTCCAGCGATTTATAGGAAGTTAGGGCTTATATATTTATCCCTCAAAATGTCTGGAATACTGTGCACATCAGCAGTCGTCCTTCCCCCATCATTTACAACTGACTCTTACTGAAAAGCATCCACTGCAGAGCAGTGTTTCAATGACCATCAACACAGTTGAAACAATCAGAAACGGCTACGGAACCATGGAATACATCTCAAGCTCCTCTCATTTGCATTTACACAACCCATTACACATGACCAAGTAAGCTATTTGCAAACATCATAAGGAACTGGGGAACCCCAATACACATCTGCCCAGATAAAATGAAAAAGTAACCCACATTAAACTGGTGTTCATTAGAACATAACCAACTGGCAGTCCTCAGTGTCACTTCTCAAATTACATGTCATTGAAGACCTTCCTAACTGTGGCATGAGTATACTCAACAGGGATTCTAGTGCAGGCAGCCTCCCTATGCCGCTGATTGCCTCTCAAGAAAAGATCTCTTTGATGCACCAACCAATTATACAATCAAATGGCTAATATGTGATCCACCAAGGAGTGACACTGATGACTGTGCCAGTCCTCAGTGTCACTTCTCAAATTATGTCATTGAAGACCTTCCTAACTGTGGCACGAGTATACTCGACAGGGATTCTAGTGCAGGCAGCCTCCCTATGCCGCTGATTACCTCTCAAGAAAAGATCTCTTTGATGCACCAACCAATTATACAATCAAATGGCTAATATGTAATCCACCGAAGAGAAATGTTGTAGGCATAATTATACAATCAGAGAGTTTTTGTTGCTAATTTTATTCGGTAGGATAGTCAGAAAACCAGTTATCTAGGATTTGGGACAAACCCATATGGAGCTATGACACTGGGGAACATGTAATGGTCTGGGAGCCTTGGATGCTGAGCTATGTAAAGGGGACTAGCTACCATCCTTCATTACAGCATATTGAGACATTGTGGGGACTCTATCAATGCAGCTAATTCTCTCTTCTTCAGATCCATTGTTCAACATCCACAGTATAACATAAAGTAATATTTGGTGGTTTGGAACACCAATAATATTTTATGTTTGTTTCATGTCCTTTGCTCAGGGGTGATCGCTGTGTTAAGCACCTTTAATCTATTCCTCTGCGTAATTTCTTATCTTTTGTTCATCATTACAATGATCCATATATGAAACCCTTCAAGAAACTTGCCCATCTGGCCGATTGGCAACCATTTCTTATGTCCATATAAGCACCTTTAATCTATTCCTCTGCGTAATTTCTTATCTTTTGTTCATCATTACAATGATCCATATATGAAACCCTTCAAGAAACTTGCCCATCTGGCCGATTGGCAACCATTTCTTATGTCCATATAAGCACCTTTAATCTATTCCTCTGCGTAATTTCTTATCTTTTGTTCATCATTACAATGATCCATATATGAAACCCTTCAAGAAACTTGCCCATCTGGCCGATTGGCAACCATTTCTTATGTCCATATAAGCACCTTTAATCTATTCCTCTGCGTAATTTCTTATCTTTTGTTCATCATTACAATGATCCATATATGAAACCCTTCAAGAAACTTGCCCATCTGGCCGATTGGCAGCCATTTCTTATGTCCATATAAGCACCTTTAATCTATTCCGCTGCGTAATTTCTTATCTTTTGTTCATCATTACAATGATCCATATATGAAACCCTTCAAGAAACTTGCCCATCTGGCCGATTGGCAACCATTTCTTATGTCCATATAAGGAGAATCTATATTTGCTTTGTGGATATCCAAAAACCCTTCAACATCATATCACATGTTTGGTTCATGGAGCAATTAGTGCCTTTGGTAGGTCTGCTAGATACAAAATGGGGAATGTGTGCACAAATACATATGATCCTACATATACCTATGACAATTCCTGGAACCAGAAATAAAACTGTGGTTGTATTATACACTTGTAGCACCAACACTTTTCTCAGGATAGAAACTTGGGGACCAACCTTTCATAGGGCATGAAATTGGTGATATATTTGGTCTCACATGCGAAGGTGCAAAGCATCAGAAACACATGATGTAATTCATGCTAAGACAGCAGTGCCAATATTGACCAATTAGTAGATTAGCGGTTGGTGTCCAACTGATATGGGAACCGCCAAAGCAAAGATACTTCAGATTGGGACTTAATCATTGTTGTATTGCAGAAATGCAAGAATGGTTCTGATCACATGGCATAAATATAAGTGTACTACCCCTTGTATACACTTGGACATACCCAAAGTGAAAAAGAATAGAATGATCTGGACTAATATCATTAAATTGGATAACAAAAGAACCCGGATCAGCCCAACATCTCATGATAGGAAGATGAATCACTATAAAGCGCTCTTTTAACCCATGTCGCAAGATGGATTTATCATCAAATTCTTTTACATGGATACACATCTATCTCATGCACTCCGTACTGTGGTAGATCAGATCAGAACAACATCACATCAGTTAGAGATTGAGACAGGTAGATATACGCGCAAATTTATGGAAGAACAGATCTGTCAATCGTGCCATCAAGATATGGCATCAGAGGAATACTAGGTTTGCCATTGCTCTGTTTTTTTATGAAATAAAGATGAGATACCACTGTATCTTCAAAACAAGGCAATATAGTTGGCCCACACCATGAGATAATGGAATACAAAGACCGATGATGCTTGGAACTATTCTTGCTAGCAGTTAAGAGACATAGATAGAAGTTGTTGGACAACAGTACAACCACAAAACCTCATATCAATAAATAACCCTTACAATTTGTTTTAGATCCATCACTCACGTTACAGCTCAATCAAGGACTACAGAAGTAGGGTCTCGACCACAACAATCAAAAGGATAGTAGATAGACCAGGCAATCACAGTTTTTCATGCACCTAAGCCATATCATCGAGGCCACAACCCCATCATGCTTCTTATTGAAAAATGACCTCAAAACTGCTTACCATTAAAACCAGATGACAAGATTAGATCTTCTCTATTTCACTACTCTCCCATATCTACTTTTAGCTAAGAGCTCTATGAGCCACATGTGGCTCAGATTGAGCATTATTTGCAAATGTCTTTCTCCCCTTTACTATTTGTGAGCTTTTTTGGAGGACAGGATTTCAGTGGTTCATCGTGCATTGCCATGAAGGCCATATGCCACACTGCTGTTATTTCTTGTGAGAGATTGGATATGTGATTAATCCTATGATTAAGGCAATTGGATGTGTTTATAATTTAATGTGTGAAAATGCTATTCTAGTGTATCAGCATAGCCTATCCAGTTTCAACAGTTTTGTTGACTGGACCTAGGGTTCCTCGTCTGCTATTTTCCTTTTACAGTATAGGCATTTCAGCAGCAAGTGTGGTTTGCCTGCTCACTACTAAAGGTCTATGTGCAAAAGGCTATTTGGTGACTCTTTGAAGGTCTCCGAAGAATCATTCTAGCGGGTTTTCAGGTTGGCTGAGTTTTTAATGAGTTTGAATTGATCAGGACTAGAGTCTGCCGTCTGAAACATTATATTCGTGTAATCCTTTAATTCTAGTTAGATTAATAAAGAAATAACTGCAGGGCATCAATCAAGCTTTGGAGCCAATTGGTGTACAGTGAAATCTCTTAAACTCTTACTGTCCCTTTTCACGCATTCTTCAATTATTATCCTTCTGATGAAACTAATTATATTTAAAGATGTTGATCATCATCCAGGCCAGTTCTTGAGAACTTGCCAGTTTCTGCATGTATAATCCTTTGATCATACCAAAACATACTTGAGGTCCAAGCACACAGTTTGCTCTTAGGTTTCTGTAAGACTAAAGAGGATTACACAGAATTTAATAGCGGTCTATGAGCCCCGTCAAAATCTCGTGTAGGGAAGTCAACAAACCATAAGACTCAGAATCAACAGGATGGAAATGTGGCTGCCAGATTGCTAGTTTCCCAACTCCGATGGAGAAATAGATGATAACATGCCTCAAGATTTTAGCGAACAACCTTACCAAAATCTGTGAATGAATTTGATCACCGCATCACACATAATAGAAGGTAGGGATGCAAATAGTTTGCTCATAGGTTACTGTAAATCTATGAATCCCTTCAAAATATAGTAGAGGGAACTCCACCAACCATGGAACTCAGAAAATAGGTTTCCAGTTTGAGGCACAACCACAATGTCAGAATCAGTAGAATGGAAATGTGGCTGCCAGAGTGCTAGTTTCCAAACTCTGATGGTGAAATAGATGATAACGTCTCAACATTTTAGTGAACCTCTTTAAAAAAATCTCTGAATGCATTTTCTCACTGCATCACACAAAATAAAACCTAGTAAAATGAAAAAAAACTAGGCAGGAATATAATTAGATGAAGAAGAGAGTGAACAAGTATAGCTTGGAAGCTGCAGAAAACAGCTAAATATCCAGCTTAAAAATGGAAGCAAAAACAAGCACATTGACTACAGATTTGTTTTCGTATTTCGAAAATAAAATTGCATAAAAACTGATTTTTCAAAAAAGAAATATACTGCTATATACTTCTGACAAGAACCTTACATAGATTCTCCCACATTGAAGATTCACAACATCGAGATGATTAATCCTTCCTCCACACAAAAAGCTGGATCAAAGAGCGGGGACTGTAACACCACTATTAATGTCAGTTTGTGTTAAAATAATGACACAAATAAAAGTTTTCTTAACTTGCAACATCTTGCTTATCTTAACAACAATCAGCCTAGAACAAATAGGTATACCTGCTGTGAAGCTATACCATTGGTTCCTGTTACGAAGTGAGACATTAGGGCCTCAATTCAAGGCACTCGAAACACCTGCAGGCAGAGCAATCACAAGAAGCATGCCATGTGTGTCCATCACAAGTATGTGAATCAGTATAGGTGAACATAATTGATGAAGTTCAAGAGGATCAGTAAAAGGTCAAGGACTAAGAAGTGAGGGTAACCTTCTGCCAAGTGGCAAACAGCCCCACCCATGTGCTCAATGAGCTATTTACTGGTTGAGTGGAGCAACCATCCAGTGGTGACAATGCTTTTAACAGACCATGCAGGAGGGATCCATCGAATTGAACAAATCAAAACAGAAAAAGAAATCCTGATAGGAAATGTGAATTTAAAATAAAATAGAAACAATTGACAGCAACAGGATGTGCTGGCCCTTAAAAAGAACAGTAGAACACAGTTGATTATCTGAAATGCAAATGACTAGATTTCTTATTTAGGATAAAGAGATCATAAATATTGCTTATACGTTTTCTTCCTTTTAAATTGCATTTACAAAATAATGAACTACATTTACAACCTCACTTGCTGAGAAGGACAAGTCAAACAGGGTTTCAACCAATTCCGCTCAGACAAATTATATATATTCACACTGAATTTATAATGTCAGAGATCGCACATGAACTTAATCGAAAACTCAATTTAGATAGCACCTTTGTAAACCCACTGAAGCAAGCATAGTAAAAACAAGGCTGTCATAATGAAATTGAATAATACAGTCAACGGATTCTTGAGAACACTTAAAACATTGTGATGATTCATACATAGCTTGCCGGCGTTAAGCTCTACGCACAGTAAATTTGAGAAATAAATCTATACATTTGCCTTTCATGATTTGGCCTACCCACAGTATTGGGAATAGGTCAAAAAATGACTTGAATTCTTTTCATCTTAGGAGTTCAAGCCCAAATATGACAAATTTCGCATAAAAACGAATCAGGCTCATAGATTCCTCTGTGCAATAAATATGGCTGCTCATGGAAGGTTCTGGAGCACTGGAAAATTAAAGCACTATAGCTAGCGCTTATGTTTGATTCTCTTATTTATGCCCTCGTACAGTGCCTCAAAACGCTTGTAAGGAGAGGAGACTGAAGCCCAACTACATGCCAACAAGATGTTGGGTCTTTTTAACGGAGTCCATTTACAATGTTTACACCTGTCAATAATCACTTATTAGCTGAAAGTTATACAAGCAGATAATATTATACCTATCCTGCTCCTACCTTCTTGAGACCTGGAGTTTTTAAAGACAGTAAAATCCAGGTGAAAACCCAAAATACTCATAATCGTGTACCTATTTACGGAGATACCTCTATGCTTTTTGAAGTACCAGAATACCCCCAAGGTTTTTTTTAATTATCAAAATATGCCTACTTTTTGACCAACTCATAATGATATAACGATAAGAACCCATAATCTTGTTGTGATCTAATCAAAAGCACTATCTTAATTTGATTGTAAGGAACAAGGGCCCATAATTCACATCATAATTTGTTAGATTCTGAATTTGGTAGGTTTCGGGAAACACGAGGCTACTCTGGTGATTAGAAAAAAAAAAGCAGGGGAACTCTTCCAGCAAATTGTTACTAATTTTTTGGGGGTTTTAGCATTTTCAGGAACAACATAGATAAGATACCAAGTCTTACTTGCATTTCTTACCTTTGGTGAAGATAGTTTTACAGAAAAGTTTAGTTACAAATGGAGATCAGTATTGAAGACAGTTTTTTTCAGGTTTCAAAGTAGTTACAAGCTAGGCAAAGATAAGCATATAAGTTATTTGGACATCAGTTTTTCTACAAACTTACGCAGCATTTTACTAGATGCCAATTTGAAAATGTTATCATGACTTGCAAGTTTTCATGTCAAAAGAGTGTCCGGGAGAATAAATCAACAATAAAATATACAGTGATCTATCAGCCATTGAGATAAATCACATCATGTAAATGATACAATTTGATTTCTTCAATGGAAATGATATCACTGCAGAGCTTATGAAAAATTGAAAAACTAATATACACCCAGATCTGTATTCGATATCTTATAAAAAGTTGAAATCTCACATCTAAGCTCCTGGGTGTTCAATCATTTCAAACAATGTGCGTAAATGGTGAAGGATGGTGGGAATTACAGATTTCCTACACATCCATAACAGTGCTACAACTTTTGTTTCTATAAAGAGATGCAAACAATATACCTGATTGATCAATAATAAGCATATGGACGTTTCATTCACTTGCTTTCTAACTCCTATTCTATGCCATAACTGCAAACATAACCATATGGACATTTCAATCATTTACAAAGATAAATGGTGGATAATAAATTATAGAAGATGGCTTCTAATATTTGAAATAAATTCTCCATACACTTTAACAGCTTGCAAATCAGACTTATCCTCCAAATGCATGTTAGATTCTTTGTAGAAACTCGATGTTGCATGACCATTTTTGCTAGCATCACTGGAACTAAAATCAGCACCCTGCGAAATGGCATCCACTGGAAGTGTATTTCCTCCTGCATCCTTAGACCCTCCATAAATCCTGACATCTGTATCTGCATGCCCACCACCACCACCAGGAATATCATATGCTAGCATTTGCGGTGAAGGACCTTGCCCAGCATTCTGCACTTGCGACCCTGATAAAGAAGGAGGTTGGTCAGATCTGCCTCTCATTACTTTAGTGGATCCAATTACACCACTTGTATTATCCATTGAGCTCACCAGTTCGTAACAGTGCATTCTCCTCCGTAACTGTAGCTGTATGATGAGAAGATGGCCAAGTATTATGATCTCTATCTAATGGACCACCCACAGACTTCTGGCTATATGGTATTAGCCAGGCTGCCCAGTCGCCCCTTTTGCGTATTTGATTCCCCTGCATTAATCAGTCACATCATCTGTACATGCATTTGTCAGGAGGACACCTTTCGCAAAACTATGAAATAGGCATCACCTGGACTTCCACAATGCTTGATGTTCTCAATGCATCCAATATAAAATTCAAATTCTGTGCTATATTCCGCACCTAACCAAGAAAAACCACTCAAACTCAATCAGTCTTCCTCAGTTGGGGCACAAAATGTGATAGTTCAACTAAGAGACCTCACCCGATTAAATTTTGCAATTATAGAAACTGGAACAAAACCTTGATCATCCATGTTCGAACGGAGATAGATATCTCTACACAAATTGTCCACACTGTGCACCAAACAGAAAATGGACACATGACACATTAGTTACTGACCACTCATTCATTGAAGATAAATTTACTTTCCACACATTGAGTTTGGCAAACCTGAAGTAGTATTCAATTTGCTTAACCAATACACTCTGTAAATCTGTGGGATCTGGAACGTGCATATACACTCCCAGAGGTGGAGGCGGAGGCCCAAAATATGTAGGGCTAAGGAAATGATCAGGAGGAGGAGGTGGGGGTGGTGCATGCATGTAATACATACTCCCTGGAATAGCTGTAAACACATTTTAAACAAATATAAATTGTCACAGAGAGAGAGAGAGCGATTAACTGGCTCTGCATTGCCTGGGAAATTGTAAATTCTCACTCTGATAGCCAACTGCATTCACAAATGCTGGGTTGGGATTCATGTAGGGGAAAATGTGCCGAGGAAGATTCCTGGGGCCAACCCGTTGTTGCTGGAATGCTATATTTGTCTCTCTTCCATTTGGATAGCCTCTCCCATGGGAATGCCACCCATGGTTTCCCCGGCCTTGATCACGCATGAAGTTTCGCCGATTTCCTGTTACATTGCTTCTACTGCCGTTGCCGTTGCCATTGCCATTGCTGTTGCCGTTGCCATTGCTGCTGCCGTTGCCATTGCCATTGCCATTGCCATTGCCATTGCCACTGCCGTTGCCGTTGCCATTGCCATTGCCATTGCCATTGCCATTGCCGCTGTTGTTGCCATTGCCATTGCCGCTGTTGTTGTCATTGCCATTGCCGCTGCTGTTGTTGTTGGATACTCTCTGATGATTATCTAAGACTCCTTGCATACCTCCTCCAGCCTTCCTATCTTCATTCTCTGTATCCTGAGGTGCAATAATCCTGCTGGAATCTAAGGGGTTTGGTGCTGCTGAACCAATTCTGTTTGAAGGAGCATCTTTGTGCCTTCTTACATTTGGGGAGTTCGTACTGTTGCCACTAATCCGTTTTGAAGATGATGCCTGCAGAAAATTTTATATTCTGATATTAAATGACAGATCATGTATGCAGAAATAGCATGCATATCATATGTATCCAGAAGTAAGATGCCAGTCATCAAACAGTAATGAGAATATTCACAAGTCGACAATGGGGTACCACCTGTGATTCGTTGATCCAAGATGGGGTCTCTTTCGGCCCTGTCTTCTGTGCCACCGCCATTTTAGAATGCTCGGGTGTCTTTGCATTTCGTGCATCTGATAAAGCAGGCCAAGAGAGAGCGCCTCCCATCACAGGGCTCGTCCCATTTTCAATAACAGGCTTGGCCCAAGCAGGCTTCAAGGGTGACGTCAGAGAACTCTGTGACCCTTTGCTTTCAACACTACTTTTGATAGCCGATCCATCAACAAGCATAAGAGCAGTGGGTGAATCACAGGAACTCTGACCACTTCCCAATGGCATAGACAGGCAATCGTGTCCAACAGAGGACGGGGAGGGCGATGAATGCAGAGACAAAGCAAAAGGAGAGCCTGCGGTATCTGATGACGCCGAGGAGATCTCAGGCGGCGGCAGAGCAACAATCACCTTAGGACTGTTGTTTGCTTCCAAAGGAGGCTGAAGCTTTTGGTGAGAAAGTGAGGTCTGCATTGGGGCCAAGCTCAGCGATGGTGATGGCGATGGCGATGATGATGATGATACTGATATTGATGGCGATGATGATGATGATGATGATGATGGAGGAGGAGGATTCTCTTGCAGGTGGTTGGGCAGCTCCTCCTGTAGGGAATAGGTAGAGGTAGAGGTAGAGGTAGAGGTAGATCCACGCACGATCTGAGACCATGCATTTCTCGCGATTGAAGCGGAGGTAGAGGCAGAGGAGGAATTAGTACGATCGGCAGGATCCGGGGGGGGAGGGGGAGGGGGAGGGGCAATGCAGTCGCTATGACTGAGGGGAGGGGAGGAGGAGGAGGAGGAGGAGGAAGAAGAAGAAGAAGAATCCATGGAGGATCAGCAGGCAGAAAGCGGCGATGGCGGCGGCGGCGGCGGCGCAGGGGCAAGGGAATGTATGAAGCAAGGCTTCTTTCTTCTTCTTCTTCTGTTTCTGCTTCTTCTTCTTCCTTCCTTCCTTCCTTCCTTTCTTTCTTTCTTAGGGATGGAGGAGGGGGTGGGGGGTGACAACACCATTCACTGGATTTGGGTTTTTTGGTGGGGGGGTGACCCCAAAGGTGGAGAGAGAGAGAGAGAGAGAGAGAGAGATGGAGACCAATGTTTGGATGGATCGTGAACAGCTCCACATTCCCGAGAGACTTCATTTTATCAGACCGATTCGGACCACCAAGATGCCAACTAGTGCACGAGAAGCGACGCCCACTACTATCTCTCCGACCTCGTAAAAAGCCCACCCTCGTAACATTCGCACATCTCTTAATGTCTCACGACAACTCTATGCAAGCATGGTTTTGTGGCCTCGTGGTTGTTACCATTGCATCCATGAGACAAGCACCCAAGGTAAAGCCCTATAGTTACTAGTGAAAACCCTTGATGGGTTACATCTTCCACATCTCTCTCTCTCTCGTAATTAGCTTACCTTAATGGCGAGTTATTAACACTAGAAGCATTATGTCTTGGGTTCAAAACACAATTTTCTCACTTCTTTCTATTATATACTTCCTATATATCTTTTAATTCACTAGATGCCATTGTGGAATGTAGGGGTTGAACCCATGACTAGCTGGTCTCCATTGGGCAACCTTACCAACTGAGCTACATCCATCTAGACTCTCTCTCTCTCTCTCTAATCAAGCAAGGATGCCCGCTCTCACCCACTTGGTCTATGAATTGATGAATTGCAACCACTAGTCAACAAGTTCGTAAAGTAATACGACATTGAAGAAGTTGCCATTGGAAATGTATCTGTTGCGCTTTGGTTACGTACGGGTGATATGGTGCGTTTTTGCAAATACTTCAAAAGATGCCCCAAAGCTTATGAGTGTATTGGAAAAATGTCGTGTGCATAGAAAATAGAGTGTTAATGGGCCCATACTAAAGGTTATGCTTGCTTATAGTATAAGGAGGCTTGCTATGAATTGGAGTCCCATAGTACATAAAATTCCTGTTCGTCTAGTATAACATTCGTTTTCCTACGTTGGAAAACGAATGCGAATGTTATTCAAACATTCTTGTGTTTTTTTTTCCATTTTTTAAATGTTTTTTTTTTTCATTTTTATGCTTATCTACCTCATAATAAATAGTTAATCCAAAAGTATGGTATTTATCATTCTTTGAGGGTGTTTTTCTTTCGTGAATGCAAATGCACGTATGGTACGTATGGTTCATACTATGAATTGGACAACATATACAATAGTGTAGAAATTAAATGTTGGGTTCTCCAAAAAAACCTCTTTCACGCATGTGGTGCCTTCTCCACAAGGTCGAAGCATGTGGTAGTAGCATTCATAAGTTTGATAGGAAAGAGTTTGAAAATGTCCAAAAATGCTTTCTTCTGGAAAAATATTCACAATCCACAATCACAATACATGCTCTTCGGAAAAACTTCATTTGTTCTAGTGTATTTTAAGATTTTTTGTGCTACCTACGCAACTTTTTTGCTTATGTGCTTACTGATATATCCAATATTTGTGCTATATAGTCTATTGGCTCTATGATTTCGTGTACAATATAGTGTAGTACTATAAAATGCAAATGAGTCACAACATCAACTTTTTGTGCTTTGTTGAGCTGTTTCTTCACCTTTTCATTGCTTCCACTGGAGGTCGCCTTCTCCTTCCCCCTCCTCTCTATTGTTATCCAATTCATAATTGCTTACGGCTTGAGTTTTCTACCTCGAACCCTTAAGCACTTGTATTAGCATTAATGATGACTTGATTGAATTGTGGTGTTTACCCCTTTGTGATTTGTTACCATTTATAGTTAAGTCTTTCACTATAATTTTATGGCAATTAATGCCACCCAGTGCCTAGGCCTCGTTTGATACCCATCCTAGCCTAAGTCGTTGGGCCAATTCCCATCTCATGATATCGAAAGAAGAACTTTGGTAGGAAATATGTGTGTTTAGGATAAAGCCAAAAATTCAATACACAACTGCAATACCTAGTGACCACCCTTAAGTGTATTGTCTAGATGATGATCCATTTTAGTTTGAATCAATAGACAAAAAATGCTTGTGATTGCCATAAAACTTGCATAAAAGGTTGATTTTTTGTTCGTTTTGGTGGAAAATTCAATATATGTCATTGTTGGTCTTCTTAGACATTTTGAACTCCATGTTTAAATAGCACAAAGTTGGATTAAGAGCCATTAGCTCGAAGGTGATGGGTTATTTATGTATTTAGGATTGGGTATTGAATGTTTTATCACAACACAAATATTGAATGTATTGTCTCTACCGACCGGCCGACCAACCGATTGACCAACTGGGTGTGAATACAAACCAACCAACCAACAACATTGTCATGGGCATTGGGCAATTGTTGAGCTCTGGTGTCAGTCAGGCTAGGCTGTCTTCCTTTTTTTGACATGGCCTATTTTTTAGTGCCGCTGGTCCTGCCATCGTTAACGCTCCAATGTTTGGTTCCTGTAAGAAGAAGAAGAAGAAGCAGAAGCAGAAGCAGCAGCAGCAAAACCCCTGCCTCCGGCGATGGAGTCCCCTCTCCATGGATGAGTTTCAGTCGTAGCAGCTCATTTCGTGCTCCCTGGTCTCTACAAACCACCCGCAGCTGCTCAATGGCCGTCGACTCAGTCCAGCCCTCATCTCCCTGCGATCATCCTCGCAGCCTCAGTGACGGTGAGTTTTGTCTCTCTGTCGCTCTCTCTTGGTCAGTTCCGTATGTTTTCGCGAGGGAGGCCACCCCCCCTACTGGAAATTCCAATGGCTGTTTCTTTCTCACAGAAACCCCCTGCAAGAAGTTGAAGAGCGACGGTGACCGCATCTCCAAGGCATGGGAACACTGGAGAAAATTGGGAGAGCCTAAATTCATCGTAGCTCCCATGGTAGATCAGTCGGAGCTCCCTTTTCGAATGCTTTGCCGAAAGTACGGAGCCACTGCTGCTTACACGCCCATGCTTCACTCCCGCCTATTTGTTGAGGACCCCAAATATCGAAGCAACGAATTCACAACATGTCCTGTAAGTATAACATCTGTACTTTTGGACCAAACATCATTTATAGAGTATTCCTTGTGACTAGTAAGGTGCCTACTGTTTTTTATGTGCGTGCCATTGATCAGTAAATATTGGGATTCCATGCTGTGCACATGTACTTACACAAATTCTCATATGCTGACGAAAATCTGAGGCATCTTTTCTGGCAACATACTGTCAAGGGGTTCAAGCTCTGAGATGACTCTGCTTTTATTGTACTAGGGGAACACGAGGCACACAACCTTTGTTGAACTGCTAACATATATCCACACAATGACAGATGCCTGTGCCACCATGGTTGAAACCATCCTGGAACATCCTTTAAAACTCATCTAATTTTGCCCTCCCCCCCTCCAATAGGAAATTTCAGACTTCAAGAGGTATTGGTTTTCATTTCTATATTCTGTTTTGAGGCGTATAGATGAGAAACACTGGAGTGTGCAAAATAATTGCAACGCTCAAAGCTTAGAGGTCAAATCTATGGAATGACAGGGTATTATTGTACCTGGGAAACATGAAGCGCACGTGCATACAACTCTCATCATTCAAAAACCCATATGCATGCAATCAGAAATCACAGTTGTGGCATTTTTGGGAGCAGTCTGGAATGTCCACTTTCAAATATGTTGATATATCACGTTTTAAATATGTTCAGACATGCAAATATACACATATGTATATATATACAGAAGATATTTAAATGATATATATTATATTATTTATTATTGATACGTTTTCACGTTTTCTCTATGCAATCCCTTGTCCTGCCTCCACCCTATGGCATGTGCCTGTGCCTAGCACCAAACTTGTCCTGTTCTGTGTCAATTTGGGATCCCATAGCTGTTGTATGTTCATGCTATACTCACCAGCTGATGAGTATGGAGAATTCAGTCTGTAGTAATGGTCTTAACTGCAAAATATAAAAATAGCATGTAGCGAAGCCAATTCTTTTATCGAGTACTCGATATATAGACTGAAGTAGATTGAAGCCCAGAATGCGAAGGAAGTGGTGAATTCTGTCTCTACTGGTGGATTTGAGAGCAAAATCTACAGATGACAGCTTGTTTTTATCCTCATGAAAAATTTGTGGATAAGGGAGTATCTATTTCTACAACACTACTGAGAGAGTTCCTTTACTGCTTCTGCACAAATATCTTTTGTTTTGGGATGGGTAAAACACATAGGGCAACCAATGATAATTCAATAATTCCTCTGATCTGTGAAATCTCCGTGGAGGTAACCCCCCCTCCCCCCCCCCCCCCACAAAAAAAAAAAAACCCGCCTCCCTATTCACAGTGAAACTTGGTCACTTTGAGATTATTCAAAGTTTGCACCATAGCTTTCCCATCCCAGAAAGTGCCGAAGACTTCTCATTTGTCCAGGAAATAGGCCCAACTTCCAGGTATATGTGTTGTAGTCGGGCACAATGATCAAGTCAAAGATGACATGGCCAGATCTACATAGATCAGCTTGAACAACAGGGGGGGATTTGAAAGTTTGACGAGAGGCTGGCATTGGGAACAGATTGTGGTGTTGCCTCCCCAATTTATAAGTTGGACACACCTTTTGGGGAGGCCATGCTTAAGCAAGCCATCTATGATGGAGACATTGTCTACTTGTTACTGCATATCACAGGTTAAATGCCTAAATTGAGAATCCCATTGCCGTGGTTGAGATGGATGTGGATTACATGTATGAAAAATGCTTTGCCCAATCTATTGTAAGGCCTTTTGAATGTTGCAAACCCTACTTGTAGCCTTTGATTGATACAATGGTTATAGGAATGCTCTACTCTTTGTTATAGGATCCCATCTCTACATACGTGCATAACACTTGAGATTGGGCTCATGTAGATCAATTGAACACCATGCTGGTATTTGACTCTTGTAGATCCATCAAACACAATGCCTAGCATTTGGTTCTCCTAGATCCATGAAATGCGTTGCCTCAAAACATGAGACAAAATTAAAGGTATATTTTGTAACAAAAAAAATCAGTTATGACTTAAAAGTGAAAGTAAACATAACGAAAATTAAATTTGTATGTTGAAACTAATATAGTTCTCGGAGAGAACTTGAACATCATGAAAAGAGAACTCAAATATAATGGAAAGAAAACTTTAGGATGTTGAATCTTTGTTGTATGTTGTAAACTTGCTCTATACTATCCTACCATTGGGATACAAGCTGCAATTGGCAAGCCATGCTGCATCTATGGGAAAAGCACTGGTAGCATTTGTATGGGCTAGTTATTTATTCCAATCATCATTCAATCCTCAATCTTACATCCAGAAGGGGATTTATACAGGTCAACATTAATGTAATTTTCCCTATTGATTGTGTCAGAAGCTCAATGTGCTCTTCTAGTAAAGCATTTTCCAGAACTCTGCCCTTCTTAATCTGTTATTGTGCAAGATTCACTAAGTTTGAACATTGTTGATACCAGGAGGATCGTCCTTTATTTGTTCAATTTTGTGCAAATGATCCAGACAAACTTCTAGCTGCTGCTCAAATTGTTGAATCCCATTGTGACTATGTCGACATAAACTTGGGGTAGTCTACTGATTTGTATGTAATGAGAGCCTGTTCTGTTATAGCCAAGGTAATGACAGATTTTCTATACATGCAGGTGTCCCCAACGAATAGCAAAACGAGGCAACTATGGTGCCTTCCTGATGGATGACCTTCCTCTTGTTCAGTCGCTTGTGGAAAAACTTGCATCAAATTTGTCTGTTCCAGTATCTTGTAAAATCAGGATTTTCCCTGAATTGGAGGACACACTTGCATATGCTCGTATGCTGGAGAAAGCAGGATGTTCTCTACTTGCAGTTCATGGAAGGACCCGTGATCAGAAGGATGGAAAGGTGGTTAGAGCAGACTGGTCAATTATCAAAGCTGTGAAAGAGGCACTTAGCATCCCCGTACTAGCAAATGGGAATATTCGTTACTTGGACGATGTTTATGAGTGCATAAAAGAGACAGGTGCAGATGGAGTGATGTCTGCAGAGTCTTTGCTCGAGAATCCTGCACTTTTCGCTGGATACCAAATAGCACCACATCCCATGACAATCTCTTTGGAGGAGGAGGAGGACTCCTCCCTTGATCAGACAAAGCTTTTATTGGAGTACCTTGACTTCCTTGACAAGTACCCTGTCCCAATGCGGATGGTTCGTGCACATGTACACCGCATGCTTGGAAACTGGTTTCGCAGACATCCTGATATTCGGGAGGAACTGAATAAGGAATTCAAGCTGTCCAAGGAGTTCCTAGAGGGTATAATCCAGAAACTTCTCAGTCGGCAAGAAAGGATACCTCTTTTGCCTCCATAGTTTTGATCTATAGTAATGAGATTCTTCTATTATTTTTCAACATGCTTCTCCACCGTTCTGCATTTTTCAAATCACCTTGATTGTGATCACGCCTTTACAATGTATTCCCATGATTATGTCAAGTGTTACACACACATGAATTAGCTGCTACCTTCTAAGATACACTTTGAGTTTTGATTTTCAGATTTTGAAGCGGGAGAGAGGGGGGGGGGGGGGGTTGGTTGTTGGGATGCATGATGAACTGAATGAACTTAACAGTTTTTATTTTTATGATCACATCTCTTAAAGAGTCTCGTTTTTGTCTTCTCCACAGCACTGGCGTTGTGGTGACCAGATAATGTTTATTTTTCACCAATCAACTAATGATTAAGAAAGCTATGATTTTGTACTTTGAGATCTCTAGATTTACCTTTGCACCAATGATTTGTGCCTTGAGACTGATCTAAACTATTAGAGATCTTCCTTTGAATTAACAATGTCCTAATACTGACATTGCTTCTTTGGCCTGATCTTAGTGGGTCATCATTCATGGGTTGCAAATGCACTGGAGTTGTGTTTCATGAGCAGCAAATTCATGAGTCACAAATATACAAAAAATCGTGATAAATCTGTTGTGTTCATATGCATGACTACACACTGGTAAGAGACTAATAGATGAGTATTTTTTCTTGTTCTTTTAGTGCTCATCTTTTCACTAAAAGAGATGAACTTGTCACCATAAAAAAGATAATTATTCCTTAGAAATTAGTCGGCTTTCAAAATTGCACAGCAATTGTGCTTATAAGTCAATTTGAAATTTTACAAATACACTAATACACACTGGTAAGAGAGTAATATGAATATTTTTGTTTTTCTTTAGTGCTCATCTTTTCACCAAATGAGTTGAAACTGTCACAGTCAAAAAAAACATTAGAAATTAGTCAACTTTCAAAACTTCATGACAATAGTACTTATAAGGCAATTTGAAACTTCATACATCAGAACTCATGGGCTTCTCATATTCTAAATACAGTTACAATAGAGATCCAGCTGGAAGAGCCAAAGCAGCAATTACTCTGAATAGACACAAATGCCAGCTCTGCTGTGAAGAATCAGGAGGTGGCCATTGTTTTCTATCGCACAGATACAGAGTGATTGGAACAGACAAGAGCAATTCCTAATCATCATTACTTAACAATAGGTCTCAAGAATGATAAATTGGGACTCAGCTATATATATATATATATATATATATATATGCTCACTCTTCTGAACGATTGCAATAATTATTTATTTATTCCAGTTCCTTGCTTCCAACAAGGCCAATTTATTTGCTCTAACCTAATAAGGTGAAAAGAAACTTGATTGGATTAATTTGAACCCTGTCCAATATTTATTTGATTAGCTGAAACTCAACTCTGTTTAGGAGGGAGAACTTCACATTCATAGTTGTGTTTGCTTGTGAGGAAGAAAAAGAGCACAACGAAGGGTGTGAAGGTGGCTTTCCATATGCCAAGATAAATGGAGTGTTCTTCTTCACAAACAGAAGGTACTCCAAAATAATAAAACACACAAGTAATTAAAAAATGTAATGGAAGAAGTTTTTGTTCCATGAGCTCAATGCAGAAGCATGCACAACTCCACAAAGAGGGAAGGCAAGCAAAACGAAAATTATAAGTTAGGTATCATTGCAGAGGAGACAAAGGACGCATCAAATAGAAATGTAGAAATTCAAAGAGGAAAATAAATTGCCTCGTTTTCTGGTTGAAACAGCAGAGAATGAGCATTTTTTATGCATACGAGTTTATATAAAGAAAGCATTGTTGTATGCTATCATTAAATCTCTCCACCATAACCTCCAGACCCTAGATAGTCCCTTCTGGTGCCTGCAATGGCCTGGCTTTTCTGGTGCTCTAGCTTGGGGCATTCCCCTATACGATGACCAAGGCCACCACAATATGCACAGCCCTTGACACCACTTGCTTTTGCAAGCTCTTCCACATCTTCCATTGGATCTTCAAGGGTGGCCAAAACTGGAGGTATCCTCTGCCTAGCCTCCTTCAGTAAGTGTTTCAAATCCAGGAGTATAGTTTCACTCTGGTTTTTGTTAATGAATGATGTCGCAATACCTGTTTTTCCACACCGACCTGTTCGACCTATTCTGTGAACATAATTCTCTATCTCTGCTGGCATATCGTAGTTTATGACATGTTGAATATCTGGAAAATCTAGACCTTTGGATGCCACATCAGTTGCCACCAGGACATCTTTTTTCCCAGCTTTGAATGATGCAATTGCGTACTCCCTGTCTTCCTGATCTTTGCCTCCGTGTATGGCGACTGCCTCTACACCCTTTCTGAGAAGGTATTCGTGGATTGCATCCACATCTGCCTTGTTCTCACAAAAGATTAGGACAGGAGGTGGAGTCTTCTGCAGGCATTCCAGCAGATACACCATCTTGGCTTCCTGCTTCACATACTCCACTTCCTGTATCACGTCCAGATTGGCTGCACCAGCCCGCCCTACATTCACTATCACAGGCTTTACAAGAGCACTTTTTGCAAAATTCTGGATTTTCTTGGGCATGGTTGCTGAGAACAGAAGCGTCTGCCGCTGTGCTTTAAAATGATCAAATACTTCTCTAATGTCCTCCTCAAACCCCAGGTCAATAAGCCTATCTGCTTCATCCAGTGTTAAGTATTTGCAGTTATCAAGGTTCATCTTCTTCTTTGCAAGCATATCTTTCAACCGTCCTGGAGTTGCAACAACAATGTGAACTCCTTTTTTAACCACTTCAAGCTGAGATCGCATGTCAATCCCTCCAATGCATAACATAGATCTAAGGTCTGGATAGCCTTTACCCTTCAAGACAGCAACAAACTCCTCCACCACATCAAATGTCTGCCTGGCAAGCTCTCTTGATGGACATACGATCATCCCCAGTGGTCCTTCACCACTAACAAGCGGCATTCTGACCTCCTCTTGCAGTGCCAGCATAATGAGGGGCAACACAAAGACGAGGGTCTTGCCGGATCCAGTGAAAGCGATGCCAATCATATCTCTACCAGACAAGATGACAGGGAGGCCTTGTACCTGGATTGGGGTCGGGCGGGTGATGCCCTTATCCTTGAGCTTCTGGAGCACAGCATCGGGGAAACGCATGTCCTTGAAGTTCTTGCAAGGTGGGGGGATGCCGTCGCCTTCCACCAGGATGTGCCACTGCTTGCGGATGTCCTCACACTGCGCCTCGCTCATGTGACGGACATGGGAGGGCGGCTTCCACCCTGTCTCCATTGCCTCTGTGTACTGGATACCCTTCGCCAGCTCCCGCACCGACATCAGTGTTTTGCGCTCTGACAGACGCTCAATCATCTCCTTTTCCTCGTTCACCAGCTGTTCTGTCGCACTCACCTCTGGCAGATCCTTTTTCAGCTGTGACGCCTTCACCAGCAGGCTCGGCTTGATGCCGACTTCTGGTCCCATGTCATCATCACCTTGCCCTTCTTCTACTCCTCCTCCCCCTTCTCTTTGATGCTGCTGCTGCTGATGTGAGCCGGTCATGCCTCTTCCTCTCCCTTTGCGCTGCAGGAATTTCTGTGCTTCTAGCATCTTTCTCTTCTTCACGGGGACATACTCCTCGTAATCCTCCTCTCCATCTTCATCTCCCTCTCCATCGCCATGAGCGGTGGCCTCCTCGTCCTGCTCCCTCCGCCGAGGAGAGTAGTGTGTTGCAGGTGAGCGATCCATAGCCTGGCTCGCCTCCTCTGCTGTTCGCTCTGCTCTCGTGGCTCGTCTCCTCGTAGCACTGAGCAGAAGAGCTTCTGCCGATGTTCACGAAAGAAGGTGTACAGAAGAAGACCCCAAGACCTCAAGACTTCAAGACCCAAGACCCCAGTCCCAAGACCAAGACCAGGACCAGGACCACAAGAGCCCAAAAGGAACACGTAACACTAGCATAATCCTAAAGAGGCAAGGCCGGATTGATTGTCCAACTAGTGCCGATGCAAGGGAAGAGAACTAACGAGCCTCGGTGCTCCATAATTGTGTTGTGATCATGCAGAAGAGCGGACATGTGTGTTTGGGGATGGGATCGAGGGTACAAGCTTAGCTTGGAAAAAGTGAAGCTTCATGAATGCCGATTGACAATAGGGTGGATGTCGTGAAAAATCTGAATCTGTTGTCGGGCTCTCGTAACATGGGTCAATGGTTCCAATAAGACCTAACCTATGTGCATGAGGATTAGATGCTAACGTCAAATTTTGTGAAATATTGTACTCCACAATGTCATGCAACATGCTAAAATCATCAATCAATGTTGATAAATGAGATCATCATGCCAGGTGGAACTATGATATTTAAGTAACCAAACATCACAAAGACTTAAAAGAAAGACCTTGACGGTGAGGCTAAATTAAACACAATAAGTGCATGAGGAGTGTGGTCCTTGATTGGATTTAATCAACAACTATGTCTAGAGGTAACAATGTTCATTAGTGTGGGGTTCAACTAATATTGACGACAATAAGAAGATTATTCTTATGAGAGCTAGAGCCTTATTGCAACAATGTTTTGATCAAATCAAACATGGGTGATGTAGTATTCACTAAAGACATACGAAGTAGTTAGTACCCATTGATATGAAGGATTGGAAGATACCAATGGATGGATTAATAGTTTGCCTATTAGAAACCATGCTTTGATAACTATATTAAACATGTTTATAGAAATTCAGTTTTGAGTGTAAAATAATTCTTTTTGGAATTAATTATGCCATTAGTTATGATTGTGTCTAGCAATTAAGTAAAGCGATGTACTTCTTAGTTAAGCTTCTACTAAATAACACATTTACAAAATCAATAAAGGCACAACTACTGGAAGAAAATGTGGAAGTATTGTGTCAATGAGTCTTGGGATATGCATCAATATGAAAAATCCTGATTTTTTCCCCACATGAGAAACTCAAAGGTTGGCAATGCACTCTCCCATAGAACAGGTGCTCCCATCCTATTGGCCCCTACTTTCGTAAGGCTTAAACCTGCAATAAATAAATTCTTTACAAGGATACTCCAACAAATGCCTAACTTCCACATATAGACCTGATTGTGATTCCAAGGTGCGTTCATATTCTTTGATATCATGCAGCTGCCTTAAACACATGATTGCAAGTATGTATGCATAAATATGGTACATTGAGTCAATAGGACGAAATGTATGATGCAAACTATAGTATAGTACCAACTATCAACTTCCAACTCCATAATAAACACATGACAATCAATCAGCTGTGTCATCAATGCTTCAATGGATACCAGTTGAAAACGTATGCCTTATTAGTTTATAAATTATACATACTGGGCATGCCTAGGCTCCTAATAAAATTCACTTTTTGAATGTACTAAAACAAATGTTTATCCTTTCACAATTGGGAGGACAAACTGCAGCAGAATGAAAAAAATTGTTCTCTTTGAAGCACCATGCTTTTTTTATCCTTTCTATAAAGTGCACATTTCCAGAACACCAAAAATCTATAAATTTCACTTTTTCGATGTACTAAAACAAATGTGACCTTTTCACAATTGGAAAGCCAAACTATAGCTGACTCTGCAAAATTCATTCTCATTGTAAGCATCATGCCCATTGTTGTTATAAGATAATTGGGCATTATGGCATCAACAATGCTCAAGGAAAATGGGTAAATATCTACTCATTATAAGTACTTATATCGTGTATCAAATCTAACAATGATTTGATTAAACATAACACTATGCTCATCGTTGCCACCTCAGTATCCTAGCATGTAAATTGCTTTGCATTGCCAAATTCAGCCCACAGATGTTCATGCTAGAGAACATTCATAAATAAACTATTTGAAATACCGCCGAACAGTACCCATTTCTTAAGTAGATTCCACCGTGAACATTTAGAATACTTGGTTGTGAGCATTATAAATGTGATCATCTCTGCATTACCTTCGTTTGTATATGCAAGCTTTTAACTTTGGCCATTTGCATTCTTTCTTTCCTTTATTATCCTGCAAAATTTGCATGCGAAATGTGAATGAGAATCAACATGCACTATCATTGCTATACAAAAGAGATGGTTGCTACTACCTGCTTCATGAACTCGAACATCACAAATAGCTTATTAGAGAAATCCTGCATATATCAAATGTTTGACTTGCTTAGATACATCTCTAACTAATGGATTGAAGGATATTCATAAAACTCAAAAAAACACATTAGAAAAGTCAAGCCATACAGAAGAACACCAGACCTTGGAAATGAGTGAAAAACCCAACATCTTTAGGGCATTTATAAAAGCCAACGGATCGGCACCACCATTATTTGGATCGAATCGACTTCTAACTTCAGCAATTAATAGAGAACCCCTAAGGAGGCATTGGGCATAAGAAATGTTAATCAATGGATTGAACAGGCAAAGAAAGCCTATAATCAATGGTTGAAATCAATCTGCATGAAAAAGCAACATACCTTGGCCTTAAGACCCGGTGAGATTCAATAAGAAAACTCGAATAGTCTGTTCCCATCAAGGACAAGCAAAATACAGCAACATCAACTGACTGGGTCTGCAATGGTGTCTGCTTGAAAAACAAAGGAACCCTGAAGAGAACGTCAATAGTGACTTGCCATATCATCTCTGTACAATCTCTACATGTATAAACTCACATGTGCCATGTTACACGCTATTATTGATGCATCTGAAGCAACAAGGTCCATTGAGAAGACTTTGTTCTGAACTAATTTTGCCAATTTTGCATCTCCTTTTGACATGTTAGAAAATTCATCAATCAGCAATTGAAAATCATTATTATTTTATGGTAGGAAAAGAGAAAGAAACCCTTCTCTTAAATCCAAATAGGGTAAACTCACCACACCCAAAATCAGCTACAATTAAGCTCGTACTCCTTTTCTTTAACCACCTAATTATGGACTCCAAAGGCTGACTTGGCCAATGAGACATTTGTTCACGATAGCCTGCATGATACTGCCAAGTTCTCATTATTATATTTGGCTTAACAACAACCTTTTCTGGCAATATCACTACATCAAATATTATTTGTAGAATAAGTAGCACATTATTAGAATGTCAACGGCCCCTTCATGCTCATACAAAACCTTGCAGATTAATAATCTTGAAATTACATTTCTAATTGTTATTCTGTAAGAACATCAAACTTAGCAAGTTGAACATCCCACTTATCCACTATAATGTGATTTTATACAGGGCCTAACCTAAAATAAATATATACACACAACCCTCCAAACACATGACTCAATATTAGCTATACTAAACACGTGTGAATCCAGGGGCATAGTGGCCTGCGATCCTCTAGTCTAGGGACCTCTAGTCCTCGGTTGTTTCACACTGGCCACACAATTTAGTCTTGATAATTTAAAAAGTTCCACAGGTGCAAGTAAACACTACATATAAAATAGTTCTTAAAGAATGCCATAAGAACACCTATACATCACAATTGTTAACCCTAAAGCAAAGGGCCGCTTACAAAAATAAAAACGTTTTCTTGACCAAAGAACAGTCTAAAACTTTAAATTTCCTGTCATAAGATACTGCATAAATTGTGCTTCAGAAAGAGAATAGGGCATGCACTCACACATTCAAAGGCCACTGGATCTTGTTGGAAAATTCTAAATGCTTCTTCACCACTGCAAAATATACAAGAACTTAGAGGACTTACTGATGCAACAGAAATCAGTAATTTGAATATTGTTATGAAAAAATAGTTTCAGCAATATCTTCTGTCCATTCACAATACAAAATTTAAATGCTAAAGGACGCAGCTTGGGCATATGGAAGAAACTGAAAAATTAATGAGATCACATATTCATATAGTATGCATTGGAAGACCCTAACCTTCAATTTAAAAAAGGAATAGCTGTTAAAAAAGCTCAAATAAAAAGACTAAATATAGAAACAAATGCGAGGATGAATGACAGATTTCGTTTGCTGTCTTGGTTCTTTTGTCCATTTCATATTGTGTACATGGTGAGCTGCTTTTTGGGTGCGCATGAGATGTCCTCACATGTGGAATGCACAAGTTTGAATGTACATTGCACGGGCCTTTTATGAAAGTTCCCACCTGTGTCCTAACTTCATTCTATTATACACTGTGCAAGCAAAACATTGCAATTACTAATATCTAAATTTATGTAGGAAACAGAACATTGCAATTACCTCAAAAATAGTCCATAAATCCCAGGTTAATGATTTTCATCAGTAAATACCTTAGTTGAGCACATAAAGAGCGATAATACTTTTTCTGAATCACTTACCTGCACGTATAAAGCTTCTCATTTAACATCCGAAATTGGCCACCTGCTAATCTTGATTGTAACTGCAAAAGCAGAGAAAGACTTACACTCAAATTGAAGATAGAACAAGGAACACTTAGTTCAAGCTAGTCGATGTTCTCAAAAATGGTAGTATAATTATGATGGACTCAATTGGGATTCTTAAGCTCATTAAACAAAACATGAGCCGATAAAAAATGCATTTTCATTAGATCAATGAATTAGGTATGTTAGTTGAATAAGAGAATATACACATAATAATGTTTCAGAGAACAAAATTACATCATCTTATCATATGCAGGAACTTTGGCCGATTTAAGCAAATTGTACCAGAACATCACTGAAATCTTACAATATATCAGGAAATTCAAGTGGCCAAAGCAACGATGTCACAACTTCTGAGCCAACTCGACTAATATGGTCAGCTTGAATGTATTGTCTTCCTATCCATCCATGAATTCAACTATCAACCTCAGCACCTATATTAGATTCCAATGATATTTGGGGACCAAAAGTATATATTCCAATCACTTCGTTTTGCCCACTCAGTCTTCACATATACTGATTTGCTTCCCTTGGCCAGACATCTCTGGTGGTTCCTACTGTGATGAACACACTTCAATATCTGTTAAGTTTCAGAACTAGTTTCTTTGACCCGTTACTGTTGGCTTAGTCTGCTAACTGCGAGTCATGTGCCTCCCAACGTGTCCACACTTGAGCCATGTGCCTATGAACCAGCATCATCTGCTTCCGTCAATAACTACAACTTCACTCTATCATCCTTTGTCATAATATGTAGAAGCCTTCCAGGTTGACTCAAGCATCATATTCTTGGCTTCTAAGTTTGCAGCCTCGAGCCATATGTTAAGACTCACCACATTTGTGGCACTTTCAGCTAAAGGATTTCTTGTTCAGACTTCTCTCCCTCTCTCTCTCTCTGTCTCTCTCTATTCCATCTGGCAGAAAATGTGGGATCCATATTTGATTGTTAACATGTTGACATCTGTAACACGTTCTCTTGAAATGATGTTGAGAACTCCACAAACAAAAATGGGGATTTTGTACCTGAGGGATCAACATTGTGACTAGGCCACTTCAAAAGAAATGCACGGACACATTACTACACCAGCTTGATGTCAAACCTCATAAACTTGACACCAGCTGTATGCAAAGGCACTACCCCTTGTGATCAACACCTCTGCTTTCTCATAGTGGTAAAGTGGTTAAGTGAAGAACAGGAGTTGAAATCTCTCTAAGCCTTTAATTCAATAGGTTATTAACCCTAACGACAAGCCCATCGACCACATTAAATGCACCACTCTCCATCGATGACACAATCAAGGGGTTAATTAGTACTTGATCACACCTGCTAGTTGCTCACTACTTACACCAAAATTCTCACGTGGTATTTTAGAAACTTCTCTGGTGCATAGGATTGGAATATAGATAGATACACACCTCCAATAATGGCAACAAAAATTGGTGCAGACCCAGATATTTTTAGAGGTGCATACAAATGACAAAAAATCCAAATTCCTACTTTGCTTTCTTTTTTTTTATACAGATTATAGTTTCCAAATTCCTACTTTGCATAGTTTTTGATTTTTTAAGCAGCCAATTATTTAAGATACAGTGAGATGTAGCTCTCCCTTGTCTCCTTGCCATGCTTTCTTCCTTCAATATCTAACTAGGGTGCTTGGTATCATAAACAAAATAAATGGACATGAGTGAGTGGTTTTACCTTCTCCAGGTAGCTTTTTGGCTTCTCTTTCATGCGCCCGACATTGGCAGTAGGTTGTGGGTTTGTTGTTGTCGTGGTTGTCATTGAACACTGCAGCAGGGGCTTCCGACTTTCGGCTTCTCTGCGGCTTCCAACGTGCACCTCCTCTCTTCTTCTTCTTCTTCTTTTCCTTCCTTGTGTTGTCATGGTTGTCGTAGTTGTTATGGTTGCCGTTGCAGATTTAGGGTGATCTCCACCCATGTTCGCATCGGCATGGGCAACTGCATCGGCATCGTCGACAACTGCATCATCTGTGGCAAGAGGGGTGAGGATGCCATATTGTTGGCATCTCCTTGGCTTTTTCGACGGAGATTGTTTACCGACGCTGAGCAGGGCGGCATGGGAGAGCTTGGATGCCAAAAACGTCTTCATTCTCTTCTTCTTTCTCGTGTCTGAAGGTGCCATGGCCTTTTTCCTTCGGCCAAAGAAACAGAGCAATGCAACAGGAGGAATTGGAAGCCAATAAATACATACATAATGTGGGTATATCTATCATATATGTAATAGTGTACTGTGTATGTATAGACCTATCTCCACATTTATGCTGATTTCCCGATCTGGACATATCGGCGGAAAATGTTAGAAGCCGGGTCATGAGTCCGAGCCTATGTTTCTTATAAATATATGCATAATGGGTGTAGACCCATCTCCACATTTTGGCTACAGAAAATGCCAGACCATGAGTAGCCCTGACCCTGAGCCTATGTTTATAGTGATCCTATCTTTTATTGCTTTCCACTTAGCACACTCAAATGGCCCAAAAGAGTAGTGTATATTGTTACCATTGTTCTGTCGG